>NW_011492547.1:0-428 GCF_000754665.1 Bison bison bison
TGACTTTGAATTCCATGGTCACTCTAGGTAAGTGGTCACACCATCGTGGTTATCTGGGTTATTAAGATCGTTTTTGTATAGCTCTTTTGTGTATTTTAGCTACCTCGCCTTAATATCTTCAGCTTCTGTTAGGTCAGTACCATTTCTGTTCTTTATTTTGCCCATCTTTGCATGAACCCATGTACTGTGCTCATTCTATGAATATGCAAAAGACATGAACTTGGGCAAACTTTAGGGGATAGTGAAGGACAGGGAGGCCTTATGTGCTACAGTGGAAAGTCAGAAATGCCTGGGTGATTGAACAAATAAACTGTTTATTAGTCAACTTAGAATAGAATTTTGAAGATTAGAGTTTAGAATTTCTAGGAAGCATTTAAAAGTTTTCAATCATACTGTCTAACTCCACCCAAAATCTATATTTAACAATG
>NW_011492547.1:528-924 GCF_000754665.1 Bison bison bison
TTACAAATGACAAGGGATTAATTTCCAAAATGTTCAAGGCCTAAACAGACATTTCTCCAAGAAAACTACAGATGGCTAATAAACACTGAAGTGGTGGTCAACATCATTCATTATTAGAGAAAATGCAAATCAAAACTACAATGAGATTTCACTTCACACCAGACAGAATGGCCATAATAAATAAAAAATCCACAAATAACAAGTGCTAGAGAAGGTGTGGAAAAGGAGAACCTGAATTGCTGGTGGGGATGTAAATTGATGCAGCCACTATGAAAGACAGCATAGAGATTCCTTAAAAACTAGGAATAAAACCATTATGTTCTGTGCTCTGCTTAGTCACTCAGTCATGTCCAACTCTTTAGACCCCATGCACTATAGCCCACCAGGCTCTTTTGT
>NW_011492547.1:1024-1990 GCF_000754665.1 Bison bison bison
ATCTGAGTATAACATACTGGTTTGTCAAGTAGGTTCTGAGCCATTAGGCGGAACTGACTTGAAGACAGAGTCTGGGGTAAATGCATAGTACATTAACAGCTTAAGACAAGCATTTCCATAAGAAGAATGCATTGGTTAACTCAAGGTTTGAGAATAGTTAACTTCAGGTGAAATTGGGTGCCATTATGGCAACACAGTATTTTAAGAGAAACCTCCTTTTAAATTTGTAGAGAAGGAAAAAAATATTGCTAGTTTGTTTCCTCCTGCCGCTTAAGAGAGATAAGAATGTCTGACACTTGCAGCCTATTTCCTCCATTTGGAGACCACTGGCCTTCCTGCCTGTTACCCTCTCACTAGAATTTATCTGTGAGAGAAAACACTTTGAGTGCAGCACTTTCACAGCATCATCTTTCAGGATTTGAAATAGTTCAACTGGAATTCCATCACCTCCACTAGCTTTGTTCATAGTGATTCTTCCTAAAGCCCACTTGACTTTGAATTCCATGGTCACTCTAGGTAAGTGGTCACACCATCGTGGTTATCTGGGTTATTAAGATCATTTTTGTATAGCTCTTTTGTGTATTTTAGCTACCTTGCCTTAATATCTTCAGCTTCTGTTAGGTCAGTACCATTTGTGTTCTTTATTTTGCCCATCTTTGCATGAACCCATGTACTGTGTTCATTCTATGAATATGCAAAAAACATGAACTTGGGCAAACTTTAGGGGATGGTGAAGGACAGGGAGGCCTTATGTGCTACAGTGGAAAGTCAGAAATGCCTGGGTGATTGAACAAATAAACTGTTTATTAGTCAACTTAGAATGGAATTTTGAAGATTAGAGTTTAGAATTTCTAGGAAGCATTTAAAATTTTTCAATCATACTGTCTAACTCCACCCAAAATCTATATTTAACAGTGTATCTAGAGGTTTTTTTTTTTTGCTGAATCACCAAACTAACTGATGTCT
>NW_011492547.1:2090-2411 GCF_000754665.1 Bison bison bison
TGTGCTGTGCTTAGTCACTCAGTCATGTCCAACTCTTTAGACCCCATGCACTATAGCCCACCAGGCTCTTTTGTCCATGGGGATTCTCCAGGCAAGAATACTGGTGTGGGAGGCCATGCCCTCCTCCAAGGAATCATCCCAACCCAGGGATCAAATCCAGTTCTCCCACAACATAGGTGGATTCTTTTCCATCTGAGCCATCATGGAAGCAAACCACTGGTTATGACCCAGCAATACCATTTCTAGGCATATATGCTGAACAAACCAAAACTGAAAAAGACACATAAACCCCATTGTTCATTGCACCTCTATTTACAATAG
>NW_011492547.1:4055-4539 GCF_000754665.1 Bison bison bison
TTTCTTGAATGCTGAATTTTAAGCCAGCTTTTTTACTCTCCTCTTTCACCTTCATCAAGAGGCTCTTTAGATCCTCTTCACTTTCTGCCTGCAGGCTGATTCATCTGCATATATATTATTGATATTTCTCCCAGCAATCTTAATTCTAGCTTTCGTTTCATCCAGCCCAACATTTTATGTGATGTACTCTCAGTTCAGTTCAATTCAGTCGCTCAATCGTGTCCGATTCTTTGCTACCCCATGAATTGCAGCACGCCAGGCCTCCCTGTCTATCACCAACTCCTGGAGTTCACTGAGACTCACATCCATCAAGTCAGTGATGCCATCCAGCCATCTCATCCGCTATCGTCCCCTTCTCCTCCTGCCCCCAATCCCTCCCAGCATCAGAGTCTTTTCCAATGAGTCAACTCTTCGCATGAGGTGGCCAAAGTACTGGAGTTTCAGCTTTAGCATCATTCCCTCCAAAGAAATCCCAGGGCTGATC
>NW_011492547.1:5116-8409 GCF_000754665.1 Bison bison bison
TTTTCACTCTCCTCTTTCACTTTCATCAAGAGGCTTTTTAGTTCCTCTTCACTTTCTGCCATACGGGTGGTGTCATCTGCATATCTGAGGTTATTGATATTTCTCCCAGCAATCTGGATTCCAGCTTGTGTTTCTTCCAGTCCAGCATTTCTCATGATGTACTCTGCATATAAGTTAAATAAGCAGGGTGACAGTATACAGCCTTGACGTACTCCTTTTCCTATTTGGAACCAGTCTGTTGTTCCATGTCCAGTTCTAACTGTAGCTTCCTGACCTGGATACTGCATATAAATTTAATAAGCAGGTTGTTTTTGTTTACTTCTAGAAGTTATGGTTTAAAGTTTCACATTCAAGTTTTTAATCCATTTTGAGTTTATTTTTCTGTGTATGGTATAAGAATATATTCCAGTTTTATTATTATACATATAGCTTTCAAACTTTTTCAGCACCATTTATTGAAAGCTTGTCTTTTCCTCACTGTATATTCTTGCCTTCTTTGTTGTGGATTGATTGACCACACAAGTGTAAGTTTATTACTGGGCTCTCTGTTCTATTCTATTGATCTGTCTGCTTTTTTCCAGTGTCACATTTTTGATACTGTAGCTTTGTAGTATAGTTTGAAATCATGGAGCACCATACCTCTAGCTTTATTTTCCCATTTATCTTGGCTAAAATACAAATTTTAGAATCACTTTAGTCTAAGTAAATTAGTGAAAAGTGCTGTTGATATTTTGATAGAAATCACATTGAATCTGTAGATTGCTTTGGGTAAAGTAAACATTTAGCTATATTAATATTTCCTATCGATGAGCACAGCATATCTTTCCATTTATTTGTGCTGTCTGTTACCAAAACGTATGCATGGGGGGTCTGGCTGCTCATCACTCAAAAGCCAGTAAATAGGCCACGTTGGTGGAAAGAAAAGTTTGCTTTATTTTAGGTGCTAACAACTGTAGTGGAGGAGGGTGGCAGACATTTGTCCAAAGGCTGACTGCCCCCCCACCAACAAGCAGGTGAAGTGAAGTGAAAATCATTCAGTCAGGTCTGACTCTTTCTGACCCCATGGATTATATAGTCCATGGAATTATCCAGGCCAGAATACTGGAGTGGGTAGCCATTCCCTTTTCCAAGGGATCTTCCCAACAGAGAGATTGAACTGAACCCAGGTCTTTCACATTGCAGGTGGATTCTTTACCGTCGCCTGCATTGCAGGCAGATTCTTTACCAGCTGAGCTATCAGGGAAGCCCTCAACAAACAAGGGGTGAGAGCTTCTATAGACAGAGTAGAGGGGGAGGAACTTACATACAGAAACAGCTCAGTCATCTATAATAGTCATTTTCAATTGGTCATCAGTGGTCTCATTAGCATCGTGTTGATTGTTTTAAATACAGTTAATCTTCTGTTCTGGGGTACACTTGTTCCCATTTCTTTATGGTCAGTTCTTAGAACTGTGGCAGCTCAAGTCCTGGGTGCAATCTGGCCATCATGTAGTTAACTTCTCCACCTAGTGTTTTGGTATCTATAAGACAGCTCACAAGATATGGCTCACAATATTATCTATAGCTCTGGAGAAAGAACTAAAGGTCCTTGACTATGCTTAATGACTGCATTTTTACTATTTAGTCTCCTTTGACTATATTCCTTTGCTTCAGCATTTCTCACTTCTCTGATTAAACTTATTCTTTGATTAATTTTTTCCACACACAAAAAGCATGCAGAAGACATGTTGGGGTAGGGGTAGGGGAAGGATCATACAGCCTTGCTTCATTTCAATAGCTTTGTATTATAGTTTGAAATCTTGCAGCCTGATACCTTTAGCTTTGTTTTCCCATTTATCTGGGCTATTCAGGATATTTTAATTCTAAAATATTGTAAATCTAAGATACAAATTTTAGAATTACTTTAGTTCTGTTAAAAGTGACATTGACATTTTGATAGAAATCACATTGGATATGTAGGTTGTTTTGGATACAGTAAACATTTAGCCTTTTAGTTCGTCTTCACTTTTTGCCATAAGGGTGGTGTCATCTGCATATCTGAGGTTATTGATATTTCTCCTGGCAATCTTGATTCCAGCTTGTGCTTCTTCCAACCCAGCATTTCTCATGATGTACCCTTGATGAAAAAAAAAAAAAAAGAAGAAGCCTCTTGATGAAAGTGAAAGTGGAGAATGAAAAAGTTGGCTTAAAGCTCAACATTCAGA
The DNA here is from genome assembly GCF_000754665.1 of Bison bison bison. Classification (NCBI taxonomy): domain Eukaryota; kingdom Metazoa; phylum Chordata; class Mammalia; order Artiodactyla; family Bovidae; genus Bison; species Bison bison. The sequence continues at coordinate 7,321 of NW_011492547.1, forward strand.
AAACGAAAATCATGGCATCTGGTCCCATCACTTCATGGCAAATAGATGGGGAAACAGTGGAAACAGTGTCAGACTTTATTTTTGTGGACTCCAAAATCACTGCAGATGGTGACTGCAGCCATGAAATTAAAAGACGCTTATTCCTTGGAAGGAAACTTATGACCAACCTAGATAGCATATAGAAAGCAGAGACATTACTTTGCCAACAAAGGTCTGTCTAGTCAAGGCTATGGTTTTTCCAGTGGTCATGTATAGATGTGAGAGTTGGACTGTGAAAAAAGCTGAGAGTCAAAGAATTGATGCTTTTGAACTGTGGTGTTGGAGAAGACTCTTGAGAGTCCCTTGGACTGCAAGGAGATCCAACCAGTCCATTCTGAAGGAGATCAGCCCTGGGATTTCTTTGGAGGGAATGATGCTAAAGCTGAAACTCCAGTACTTTGGCCACCTCATGCGAAGAGTTGACTCATTGGAAAAGACTCTGATGCTGGGAGGGATTGCAGGCAGGAGGAGAAGGGGATAACAGAGGATGAGATGGCAGGATGACATCACTGACTCGATGGACATGAGTCTCTGAACTCTGGGAGTTGGTGATGGACAGAGACGCCTGGCGTGCTGCGATTCATGGGTTCCAAAGAGTTGGCCACGACTGAGAGTCTGAACTGAATTGAACTGAAACATTTAGTTATATTGATTTTTCCAATCCATGAGCACAGAATATCTTTCATCAATGCCATAATTTTGAGAGGTTTTAACATCTTTGTTTTGTTCCAGATATTATAATAAATACCTTCAGCTTTTCACTATTAATATGATATTTTCTGTAGATTTGTCATATATGGCCTTTATTATGTTGATGTGTAGCCATTCTATACTTATTTTGTTGAGAGTTTTTATCACAAATAAAAGCTGAGATTTGTGAAAAGATTTTTATCATCCTTTAAGATTATCATATAGTTTTCAATTTCTAATATGTTTATGTGGTGCATCCCATTGATTTGTGGATATTGAACCGTCTTTGCATTCCTTGGTTAGATCCCACTTCATCCTGGTGTGTGTGTGTGTGCTTGCTAAGTGACTTCAGTCATGTCT
>NW_011492547.1:8509-9598 GCF_000754665.1 Bison bison bison
TCTCCAGGAGATCATCCCAACCCAGGCATTGAACACATGTCTCTTATGTGTCCTTCATTGACATGCAGGTTCTTTGCCTTTAGCACCACTTGGGAAACCCAATCCTGGTATATGATGTTTTAATGTGTTGATGAATTTTTTTTACTAACACTTAGGTAAGGATTTTGCATCTATGTTCTTCAGTGATAACGCCCTGTAATTTTATGTGTCTGGTTATTGTATCAGACAATATATGTTGGCCTCGTATAATGAGTTCAAAAGCATTTCTTCCTTTTCATTTTTTTGGAATAGTTTAAGAAGTATAAATATTAACTTACCTTTCAATGTTTGCTAAAATTTACCTGCAAAAATCTATTTCTCACTTCCTCTGTATAATCATAAGGGATTTGATTTAGGTCATACCTGAATGGTCTAGTGGTTTTCCCTACTTTCTTCAATTTAAGTCTGAATTTGGCAATAAGGAGTTCATGGTCTGAGCCACAGTCAGCTCCTGGTCTTGTTTTTGTTGGCTGTATAGAGCTTCTCCATCTTTGGCTGTAAAGAATATAATCAATCTGATTTCGGTGTTGACCATCTGGTGATGTCCATATGTAGTCTTCTCTTGTGTTGTTGGAAGAGGGTGTTTGTTATGACAAGTGCATTTTCTTGGTAAAACTCTCTTAGTATTTGTCCTGCTTCATTCCGTATTCCAAGGCCAAATTTGTCTGTAACTCCAGGTGTTTCTTGACTTCCTACTTTTGCATTCCAGTCCCCTATAATGAAAAGGACATCTTTTTTTGGGTATTAGTTCTAAAAGGACTTGTAGTTCTTCATAGAACCGTTCAACTTCAGCTTCATCAGCGTTATTTGTTGGGGCATAGACTTGGATTACTGTGATATTGAATGGTTTGACTTGGAAACGAACAGAGACCATTCTGTCGCTTTTGAGATTGCATTCAAGTACTGCATTTCAGACTCTTTTGTTGACTATGATGCCTACTGCATTTCTTCTAAGGGATTCCTGCCTGCAGTAGTAGATGCAATGGTCATCTGAGTTAAACTCACCCATTCCAGTCCATTTTAGTTTGCTGATTCCTAGAATGTCGATGT
>NW_011492547.1:9698-9867 GCF_000754665.1 Bison bison bison
GACTCTGATGCTGGGAGGGATTGGGGGCAGAAGGAGAAGGGGACGACAGAGGATGAGATAGCTGGATGGTATCACTGATTCGATGGACGTGAGTCTGAGTGAACTCCGGGAACTGGTGGCCTGGCATGCTGCGATTCATGGGGTTGCAAGGAGTCAGACATGACTGAGT
>NW_011492547.1:11416-11845 GCF_000754665.1 Bison bison bison
GGCTTAAAGCTCAACATTCAGAAAATGTAGATCATGGCATCTGGTCCATCACTTCATAGGAAATAGATGGGGAAACAGTGAAAACAGTGGAAACAGTGTCAGACTTTATTTTTTTGGGCTCCAAAATCACTGCAGATGGTGACTGCAGCAATGAAATTAAAAGACCCTTACTCCTTGGAAGGAAAGTTTTGACCAACCTAGGTATCATATTGAAAAGCAGAGACATTACTTTGCCAACAAATTCCGTCTAGTCAAGGCTATGGTTTTTCCTGTGGTCATGTATGTATGTGAGAGTTGGACTGTGAAAAAAGCTGAGCACCGAAGCATTGATGCTTTTGAACTGTGGTGTTGGAGAAGACTCTTGAGAGTCCGTTGGACTGGAAAGAGATCCAACCAGTCCATTCTGAAGGAGATCAGTCCTGGGATTTC
>NW_011492547.1:12160-14809 GCF_000754665.1 Bison bison bison
TGGCATGCTGTGATTCATGGGGTTGCAAGGAGTCAGACATGACTGAGTGACTAAACTGAACTGAACCTGCAAAAATATCTATTTCTGGACTTTTGTTGGTTAGGAGTCCTTTAAGATTGTGATTCAATACTGTCAATGGTAATCTATATCTTCAGGTTTTCTTTTTTTTTTTTTTTTCCTAATCCACTTTACAGTATTAAATGTTTCTAGGAATTTATCATTTACTTTTAGCTTTTCTATATTTTTGATGTGCAGTAGTTTGCAGTAATCTCTTATGTTTCTTTTGTTTTATCAGCAGTAACTTCTCCATTCATGTCTGATTTTCCTTATTTGGGCCTTTCTCCCTTTTTATTAAAAAGTCTGCCTATGTGTTTATTAATTTTGTTTATCTTTTCAATGAACTAGCTCTAATTTCATCAAGAATTTCTGCTTTTAAACATTTTAGTTAAAATATAACTTTCTTAAAATGTGCTAGTTTGTGATATAGAGGAAAATGATTTAACTTTATATATACATATATATGATACTGGATACAACTCCTTTTGCTAAAATGCAGGACATTGCTCTTTATCTGTTTTACATATGATAGCTTATATTGGCTAATCCCAAATACCTAACTTATTACTTTCCCACTCCCTTTCAACTTTGGTAAATATAAACTCATCTGAGGTAAGGGGTGGCGGCCTAGAGGAACAACCCCACGTCCAAGGAGTGGAGGCTGAGCAGACACAGGAGGGCAGAGAAGAGCTACTTCACATTCAAGGTCAGGAGGGGCAACTTCATCCAAGGTAAGGAGCAGTGGCTATACTTTGCTGGAGCAGCTGTGAAGAAATATCCCATGTACAAGGTAAAAGAAACCCAAGTAAGACAATAGGTGTTGTGAGAGGACATCAGGGGCAGAAACACTGAAACCATAATCACAGAAAACTAGCCAATCTGATCACACAGACCACAGCTTTGTCTAACTCAATGAAGCTAAGTCATGCCATGTGGGGCCACCCAAGATGGAGGGGTCATGGTGGAGAGATCTGACAGAATGTGGTCCACTGGAGAAGGGAATGGCAAACCACTTCAGTATTCCTGCCTTGAGAACCCCATGAACAGTATGAAAAGGCAAAATGATAGGATACTGACAGAGGAACTCCCCAGGTCAGTAGGTGCCCAATATACTACTGGAGATCAGTGGAGAAATAACTCCAGAAAGAATGAAGGGATGGAGCCAGAGCAAAAACAATACCCAGCTGTGGATATGACTGGAGATAGAAGCAAGGTCCGATGCTGTAAAGAGCAATATTGCATAGGAACCTGGAATGTCAGGTCCATGAATCAAGGCAAATTGGAAGTGGTCAAACAGGAGATGGCAAGAGTGAACGTCAACATCCTAGGAATCAGCGATTAAAATGGACTGGAATGGGTAAATTTAACTCAGATGACCATGATATCTACTACTGCGGGCAGGAATCCCTTAAAAGAAATAGAATAGCCATCATGGTCAACAAAAGAGTCCAAAATGCAGTACTTGGATGCAATCTCAAAAGCGACAGAATGATCTCTGTTCATTTCCAAGGCAAACCATTCAATATCACGGTGATCCAAGCATACGCCCCAATCATTAACACAGAAGAAGCTGAAGTCGAACAGTTCTATGAAGACCTACAAGGCCTTTTAGAACTAACACCCAAAAACGATGTCCTTTTCATTATAGGGGACTAGAATGCAAAAGTAGGAAGTCAAGAAACACCTACAGTAACAGGTCAATTTGGCCTTAGAGTATGGAATGAAGCAGGGCAAAGGCTAAATAGAGTTTTGCCAAGAGAATGTACTGATCATAGCAAACACCCCCTTCCAACAACACAAGAGAAGACTACATATGGACATCACCAGAGGGTCAACACCAAAATCAGATTGAGTATATTCTTTGCAGCCAAAGATGGAAAAGCTCCATACAGTCAGCAAAAACATGACTGGGAGCTGACTGTGGCTCAGATCATGAACTTCTTATGGCAAAATTCAGATTGAAATTGAAGAAAGTAGATGAACTAAATCAAATCCCTTATGATTACACAGTGGAAGTCAGAAATAGATTTAAGGGACTAGATCTGATAGAAAGAATGCCTGATGAACTATGGATGGAGGTTCATGACATTGTACAGGAGACATGGATCAAGACCATACCATGAAAAAGAAATGCAAAAAAAGCAAAATGGCTGTCTGAGGAGGCCTTACAAATAGCTGTGAAAAGACGAGAAATGAAAAGCAAAGGACAAAAGGAAAGATATAAGCATCTGAATGCAGTTCCAAAAAATAGCAAGGAAATATAAGAAAACCTTCCTCACTGATCAATGCAAAGAAATAGAGAGAAATAACAGAATGAGAAAGACTAGAGATCTCTTCACGAAAATTAGAGATGCCAAGGGAACATTTCATGCAAAGATGGGCTTGATAAAGGACAGAAATGTTATGGACCTAACAGAAGCAGAAGATATTAAGAAGAAGAGGCTAGAATACACAGAAGAACTGTACAAAAAACATCTTCAAAACCCAGATAATCACGATGGTGTGATCACTGACCTAGAGCCAGACATCCTGGAATGTGAAGTCAAGTGGGCCTTAGAAAGCATCACTACGAACAAAGCTAGTGGAGGTGAT
>NW_011492547.1:15254-16877 GCF_000754665.1 Bison bison bison
ACCTCAGACAGGCAGATAACACCACCTTTATGGCAGAAAGTGAAGAAGAACCAAAAATCCTCTGGATGAAAGTGAAAGAGGAGAGTGAAAAAGTTGGCTTAAAGCTCAACATTCAGAAAACTAAGATCAAGGCATCTGGTCCCATCACTTCATGGGAAATAGATGGGAAAACAGTGGAAACAGTGTCAGATTTTATTTTTTGGGGCTCCAAAAACACTGTGGATGGTGATTGCAGCCATGAAATTAAAAGACCCATAATCCTTGGAAGGAAAGTTATGACCAACTTAGATAGCATATTGAAAAGCAGAGGCATTACTTTGCCAACAAAGGTCCATCTAGTCAAGGCTATGGTTTTTCCAGTGGTCATGTATGGATGTGAGAGTTGGACTGCGAAAAAAGCTGAGAGCTGAAGAATTGATGCTTTTGAACTGTGGTGTTGGAGAAGACTCTTGAGGGTCTCTTAGACTGCAAGATGATCCAACCAGTCCGTCCTAAAGGAGATCAGTCCTGAGTGTTCATTGGAAGGACTAATGTTCAAGCTGAAGCTCCAATGCTTTGCCTACCTCATCCAAAGTGTTGATTCATTTGAAAAGACCTTATGCTTGGAGGGATTGAGGGCAGGAGGAGAAGGGGATGACAGAGGATGAGATGGCTGGATGGCATCACCGACTTGATGGACATAAGTTTGGGTGAACTCTGGGAGTTGGTGATGTACAGGGAGGCCTGGTGTGCTGCAATTCATTGGGTCACAAAGAGTCGGACACGATTGTGCGACTGATCTGATCTCAATCATATAGTTGTTATCCATGTCTGTGAGAAGATTTCTGTTTTGTGGATAAGTTCATTTAAACTTTGTTTTAGTTCCTCTATATAAGTGACATTATATAGTGTTTGTCTTTAACTGACTTACTTCAGTAATCTCTGGTACCTCTCTGTTGCTATGGTTGCTCCTTGGAAAGAAAGCTATGACAAACCTGGACAGTGTATTAAACAGCAGAGACATCATTTTGCAAACTAAGGTCCATACAGTCGAATTATGTTTTTATCCAGGAGTCATGTACAGATGTGAGAATTGAGACATAAAGACGTCTGAGTGTCAAAGAACTGATGCTTTTGAATTGTGGTGCTGGAGAAGACTCTTGAGAGTCCCTTAGACAGCAAGGATATCAAACCAGTAAATCTAAAGAAATTCAACTGTGAATATCCATTATAAATACTGCTGTTGAAGCTGAAGCTTCAAAACGCTGGCCACCTGATGTGAAGAGCCAACTTACTGGAAACAAAAAAACAAAAACAAAAACAAACCAAAAAAAAAAAAAAAAACCAAAAAAAAAAAAAAAACGTGATGCTGGAAAAAATTGAAGGCAAAGGGAGAAGAGAGTGGCAAAGGATGAGATGAGCATCACTGACTCACTGGGCTCAAATTTGAGCAAACTCTGGGAGATTGTGGAGGACTGAGAAGCCTAGCATGCTGCAATCCATGGGGTCACAAAAAGTGGGACATACTGTAGTGACTGAACAACAATACTGCTGAAAATGACAGTATTTCACTTTTTTTGAAACTAACATATAAATATTATATATATATATATATAGAGAGAGAGAGAGAGAGACTATATTTCA
>NW_011492547.1:17584-20354 GCF_000754665.1 Bison bison bison
CACAGGGCCAAAGTACTGGAGTTTCAGGTTCAGCATCATTCCCTCCAAAGAAATCCCAGGGCTGATCTCCTTCAGAATGGACTGGTTGGATCTCCTTGAAGTCCAAGGGACTCTCAAGAGTCTTCTCCAACACCACAGTTCAAAAGCATCAATTCTTCAGGTGCTCAGCTTTTTTCACAGTCCGGCTCTCACATCCATACATGACCACTGGAAAAACCATGGCTTTGACTAGATCGACCTTTGTTGGCAAAGTAATGTCCCTGCTTTTGAATATGCTATCTAGGTGTCATAACTTTTCTTCCAAGGAGTAAGTGTCTTTTAATTTCATGGCTGCAGTCACCATCTGCAGTGATTTTGGAGCCCAAAAAAATAATAAAGTCTGACACTGTTTCCACTGTTTCCCCATCTATTTCCCATGAAGTGATGGGACCAGATGCCATGATCTTCATTTATTATTATTATTTTTTGCTATTGTCTTGGGAGATTAATCTAAGAAATCTTTGCTATGATTTATGTCACAAAATGTTTTGTTTTGGTTGTCTTCTAAGTGTTTTATGGTGTCGTGTCATATTTAAGTCTGTAAACCATTTTGTGTTAATTAATGTATAGGCTATTAGGGAATATTCTAATTTCATTGATACATTCAGCTGTCCAACTTTTACAACACCACTTTCTGAAGATACTATCTTGCTTCATTGCATGTTCTTAACTTCTTTATCAAAAATTAATTGACTGTAGGGCTTCCCAGTTGGCAGTAGTGGTAAAGGATGCACTTGCAAATGCAGGCAACATAAGAAAAATATTTTCAGTCCCTGGGTAAAAGGAGGGCATGGAAACACACTCTGGTATTTTTGCCTGAAAAATTCCATGGACAGAGGAACCTGGAGGAAAGTAGTCCATAGAGTAGCACAGATTTAGACATGACCGAAGCAACTTAGGACAGCATGTGTGGATGTGTAGTTTTATTTCTTGGCTCTCCATTTCATTTCAACAACCCATTTGCCTTTGTGTGTGTGTGTGTGTGTGTGCGCACACGCACGTGTGAGTGTGTGTATGTATGCAAATACCACACTGTTTTGATTACTGTATGTTTGTAGCATCGTCTGAAAATCTGGAAGGATTCTGTTTCCCAACTTTGTTATTTTTCATCAAAATTATTGGCATTTCTGAGTCTTTTATGTTTCCATATAAATTTTAAGATTATTGTTTTAGTTCTGTGAAAAATTTAATGGGTAATTTCATCGATTGCAATAAATGTGTAGATCATTTTGAGTAGTATGGTCTTTCTAATGATATTAATTCTTCCAATCAAATATCATAATATATCTTTCCATTTCTTTGTCTCACCTTCAATTTTCTTTATTAATATTTTAAAATTCTCAGCATATAAGTTTTTCACCTTCATGATCAGGTTTGTTTTAATTATTTTGTTGATCCAATTTTAAAAGATTTATTTATTTATTTTTACATTTCCTTTATGATATTTCATTGCTAGTATAAAAAGTGAAAGTGATACCTGTATGCTAATTGTTTATCCTATTACCTTGCTGAATACATTTATCAGTTCTAGCAGCCTTAGTGTAGAGTCTTCAGAATATTCTATATATAGTATCATGTCTTCTACATATAGGCTTCTTTATTAGATCAGTGGTAAAGATTCTGCCTGCACTGCAGGAGACATGGGATCAATCCTTGGGCCAGGAAGATTCCCTGGAGAAGGAAATGACAACTAACTCCAGTATTCTTACATAGGAAATTCCATTAACAGTGGAGCCTGGGTCACAAAAGAGTCAGACATGACTAACAACAACTAACAACAACAACAACAATATATATCATATAATGGCAATTTTACCTCTTCCCTTCCAATTTGGATACTTTTTTTCTTCTTCTGGTCTGAGTGCTGTGGCTAGGACTTCCAATAATATGTTGAATAGAAGTGGTGAGAGTTAACGTCCCTGTGTTGTTCCAGATTTTAACAGGAAAACTGTCAGCTTTTCAGTATTGAGTATTACATTGACTGTGAATTTGTCACAAATAGCTTTTATTATGTTGCAGTAGGTTCCCTATATACTCATTTTGGTAAGAGTTTTCATCATGAATGGATTTTGACTTCTTTTTCTAATGCTTATTATACTATATTGATATGATTATGTGGATTTTCTCTTTTTCCTTTGTTAATATGATACATCATATTGATTGATTTGTGTATGTTAAACCATCCTTGTGATTCTATAATGAATTCAACTAGGTTGTGGTGTATGATTTTTTTATGTATTACTGGATTTGGTTTGCTAACATTCTGTTGAGAATTTTACATTAATATTCATCAAATATATTGAACTGTTATTTTCCTTTTTGATTAGTGTTTTTGTCTAGTTTTCATATCAAGGTGATGGTGACTTCATACAATGACTTTGGCAGTGTTCTTGCCTCTTGAATCATTTCGAAAAAGTTTAGAAGGATCAGTATAATGTCCTCTTGTATATTTGGTAGAATTACCCAGTGAAGCCTTCCAGTCCTACAATTTTCATTGTAGGGAGCTTTTGCTTTCTTGTTTGTTCTTACATTTCTGTTTCACTTCTAGTAATTCATCTGTTGAAACTGTTTCTTGTTGATTCAGTTTGGGTAGACTAAATGTTTCTAGAAAGTTGTTCCTTTCTTTTAGAATCAATCAGTAAAATGTGGTACATATATATAATGGAACATTACTCAGTCATATAAAAACAAAATAATTCCATTTGCAGCAACATGTATGAACCTAAAGATT
>NW_011492547.1:20727-35622 GCF_000754665.1 Bison bison bison
GCAATGCAGGAGACCCTGGTTCAATTACTGGGTCAGGAAGATTCCCTGGAGAAGGGATAAGCTACCCACTTCAGTATTCTTGGGCTTCCCTGGTAGTTCAGCTGGTAAAGAATCCAGCTGAGACCTGGGTTGTGGGAGACTTGGGTTCGATCCCTGGGTTGGGAAGATCCCCTGGAGAAGGAAATGGCTGCCCACTCCAATATTCTCGACTGAAGAATTCCATGGACTATCCATGGGATTGCAAAAGTTAGACATGACCAAGCGAATTTCACTTCACATCACGAACTTCTTTAAAAAGCAGAAATAGTCACAGATGTGGGAAAAAACTTTGGATTACCAGGGAGTAAGTGGAGGGAGAAGGGCAAATTGGGACCTCAGGATTGAGAGATATATACTACTATATGTAGAACAGATAACTAATAAGGACCTACTATATAGCACAGGGAATTCTATTCATTCTTTTAGGAAAAAAAAAAAGTAAAAAGGCTTGAATGTATGTATATGCATATATTGTATGTATATGTATACATATGTAAATATATATGTATATGATTCCCTTTGCTGTATACCTGAAACTAACACATGACATTGTAACTCAAGTATACTCCAATAAAAAAAATTCAAAAAATAACAAAATAAAATAAACTTCCTCTTGATTTTCTCTTGACACATTCATTTTTTAGTAGCATATATTCTCCATATAATCATTTTTTGTTTTTCTTTCTCATTTATCTCTGTGTTGATTTCCAGTTTCATGATATTGTGATTAGAAAATATGCTTGAAATAATTTATATTCTCTTCAATATTTTGAGAATTATTTTGTGTGTTCCAGTTTGTGGTGTAACTGTGATCATTCCTGCACACTTGTAAAGGAAGTGCATCTTGTTTTTATTTTTTGGTCTGTTTTTGCATGTAATGTTCTAAAATTATCAGTCAAGTCTTCCTGTTATATTCGGTCATTTGGGATATCTGTTGCCTTACTAATTTTCTGTCTGGAAGATCTGTCCACTGATGTTACTGGGGTAGTTAATCCCCCCATTATCAAATTTTCAATTTCTCCCTTTATGGTCTGTTGGTATTTGTTTTATGCATAGCGATGATCTTATATTGGGTACATATATGTTAATGAGTGGGATATCCTCTTATTTTTAGTCTTTTTTCATTATATAATGTCCATTTTTATCTTTCTTTATGGTCTTTGTTTTAAAGTCTGTTTTGTCTGATACACATATTATTACTCTCATTTTTTGGTCATTTCCTTTTGCATGAAATGTCTTTTTCCATTTCCTCATTTTCAGTCTGTAGCTGTCCTTCAATTTAAAGTGGGTCTCTTGTAGGTAGCATATTGCAGGCACTTATTTTCTTATGTAATCTACTACTTTTGATTGGTGCATTTAGTCCACTTACATTTAAGATAATCATTGATAGATATGCATTTATTGCCATTCTAAACCATGTTTTATAGTTGATTTTGGAATTATTTTTCCTTCTTTCTTTTTGTTTTTATCCTTTTCTGGTTTGAGGCTTTTCTTTCATATTGTGCTTGGGTTCTTTTCTTTTCTTTTTCTATTTTTGTGTGAATCTATTTTTTTTTTTTTTTTTTTTTTTTTTCTATTTGTGGGTAGCCTGTCTTTCAAGTATTTCAACCATTACTATAACTATTTGCTTTAGACTGGTGGTCATATGAGCTCAAACACGTGCTATAAAGTTTATGTTCTCTTGCACCTTTCTCCCACATTTTATGATATCCTCTTTCACATCATGTTCATTGTAGTTATCATTGATTCCAAAGTTTTTTTTTTTTTTTCTGTGTACTGACTTAAGTGATTTAATTTTCAGTTATGATTTTCTGTATCTTATAGATTCTTTACTATTTAAATTGTACCTTTCAATATTTATTTTAGGATATGTTTACTATTGCTGTATATTCTTTTAGTTTTTGTTTGTCTCAAAAATTATTTATCTCCTTTCTATTCTAAATTATAATCTTGCTATGGAGAGTCTTTTAGGTTACAGGGTTTTCCCTTTAGGACTCTGAATCTCTTTTCACTTCTTTCTGGCTTTAATGTTTCTGAAGAAAGATGTACTGGGAGACTTATGGGGACCCCTTGTCACTAACTTTGTTTTTCTCATGCTGCCTTTAGAATACTCTCTTTATCTTTAACTTTTGCCACTTTCATTATAAATCCTTGATGTAAACCTGTTTGGGTTCATCTTGTTTGGAAACCTCTGTGCTTCCTGTACCTAGATATATTTCTTTTTTAGACTTGAAAAGTTTTCAGCCATAATTTCTTCAAATACATTCTTAATCTTCTTTTCTGTTTTTTTCTCTTAGGATCTCATTCAGGCCCCCAGGACCATCATGACCATAATATTACACATAGATGGGCATGCTTTATATTATTCCATAGGTCTAGTATATGGCTGTCATTAAAAATTTTGTCTTTCTGTCTACAGTTTTCATCAGGTGATTTCCATTGCTCTATTTTCCAGATCAGTTATTCTTCAATATACAATTTTATATTTATTGCCTTTAGCTCAGCTTTCATCTTGGCAATTGAGTTTTCTAATTTTAATTGCTCTTCTTTATAGTTTCCAATTCTTTTTTTATAGTGGATCTGCACTTTTCTACCAATGTGCGCATGTGCTCAGTCCCTCAGTCATATCTGACTCTTTGTGACCCCATGAATTATAGCCCACCAAGCTTCTGTGTCCATGGAATTTTCCAGGCAAAAATACTGGAGTGGTTGCTACTTTCTCCTCTAGGGTATCTTCCTGACCCAGTAATAGAACCCACATCTCCTGCATCTCCTACATTGGCAGGTGGGTTCTTTACCACTAAGCCACCCAGTAACCTTTCTTAATTCCTTCAGTATTTTTATTACCTCCTGTTTGAACTCCGGGTCTGTTAGATTGGACAGGTTTGTTTCATTGTTTGTTCTTTCAGGGGAATTATCTTTATCTTTTACTTGGAAGTGGTTCCTCTGCTTATTTATTTTACTTATGTTTCTATGATTCTATGAATTTAAGAGAAACAATTTCCTACTGTGGTCTTGAAGGGCCATTTTTAATGCAAGAGTGTCCATCTATAGGCTATATGAGACTAGTATTTTGGTTTGAGGTGTTTTTTTATTAGTACTGATGCTTGCGCATCTTTCCTCAGTTTGTGCTGGTTATTATCCCCTTATTAGGGGTGTGTGATTTTTGTTGTGGTGACCAAAGCCTGCATAGAATGCTGAATGGGACATCCTCTTTGCTCTCTGGTTGTCACAGTTCTGTTTGGGACTGGTTGTGTTCCCCAGTTGTTGGCATAGAAGTCCAAAGATCCATTGCTGAACTTCAGTGTGAGATAGATGAGACTAGAGAGTTTCCACTGGGAGACGAGCTACTGAAATTTCCTCTGCAGGAGCTGTCTACTTGGAGTTGCACCCTGTGGTTTCGCCTGCCACTTATTGTGTGGGCTTACAAAGTAATAGCTATTGAAAGTGCCTTTGACCCTGCCTCAGCTGTGGGGATGCAAGCAACCAGCTTGGGTATCCCTCAGTTGCTCACAAACCCACCAGAACAGATTCATTGGCACAGATCTGCTGAAGTCAGGCACCAGGACCACCATAGTTTTGTACCTGGATTCACTATGGTAAGTATGAAATCTGCCCAGGTGCTTGCTCTCTACACATGCACATGCTGGCAAAGCCTGCAGCCACTAACACCTAACCTGCCCCAGCCATGGGAACACCGGTACTTCATTCACACATCCCATAGGCACTGAGCTTAGAAAGCTGCTATAATATAAAAGTAACTCCATGATGGCACAGTCACTTTGAGGTGATTCAGGTTTCAGACCTGCTGATGAAATTGCACTACCCCTGGGGATCACCTCAGATTTCTGACCCAGCTCCACATATGAGCAACCTGCTGGTGCTTGCTTCCTCCCCAAGCTCATAGAAGTGAAGCTGTACCCAATGTGAGCATGTTCAGAATGAGGGTACTATGGCAGTCACACCATCTCTTTCTATTTGTTAACAATGCGGTTCTTAAAGCAGACCTAGACTCTGTCTCATGTATACCCCCAGTTACAACTCAGACTACACTCCAGTCCTTTAGCTTGTCTCTGTGCAGTCAACCCCAGTCCTCTCTCTGATTCTCTTCACTGAAGTCTATGTTTCAGCACTCAACTCCCATGCACACCGGTAAACATGTGTCTCAGGCTGAGTGCAGAAAGGTGGCCAAGACACTATGAGCTAGTCTTTTTTCTGTTCTGCCTGCTGCAGTCCAGATGCTGCACTCTCCTTCGAGCCTCTGAAGTTCCCTTTCTTTCCCAGTTGATCTCCCAGCCAGTGAAGGGGGTTCGGTTCATAGGCTGAGAGGAACTTTCCTCTTTCATAGCTCTCTCCCAGTGGCACAAGTACTGTCTTGATTCCTTTTTTTCTTCTCCTTTTGTTCAACATGGTTATGTGATAGTTTTTACTACAATTTTGGTTTCATGAGCTCTTCTATCAGTGTCCAGTAGGTATTCATTGAGAATTATTCAACATGTAGATGTATTATATTTTTGATGTATTTGTTGGTGGAGGTGTGTTACATGTCCTTCCATTTCACCATCTTGATCTCCTTTTCTGTTATTCTGTTGAAATAGACTTTATTTCATTTATTTATCATTTGTATGCATGCATGCTAGGTCACTTCAGTCATGTGCAACTCTTTGCAACCATATGGACTGTAGTCTACCAGGCTCCTCTGTCCAGTGGATTCTCCAGGGAAGAATTCTGCAGTGGATTGTCATTCCCTCCTCCAGTTATTAATGATCTAATTTTTATTATTTTTTTCCTTATACTAATGTTGGATTTTTGTTTGTTCATCTTTTCCTAATACCTTTGTGGGTTTATGGTTACATTTTTAATTTAATTTTTTGTTTTTTTGTTTGTTTCCTCAGATAGGATCCAATCATTATGAACTTCCTTCTTTGGACTTTTTTTTTTTTTTTCTAAATTCCATATTGTCAGTAATGCCTAATGGGCTCCCAATGTCGGGAGTGGTGTTGGGCATTACTGACACCATATGTTTTGGATATTTGTGTTTCAACTTTCATTTTTCTCCAGGAATTTATTGATTTCCTCTTGATTTTTCTGGTAACATTGGTTATTTAGTAGCATACTCTTTATCCTCCATATGTTTGGACTTCTGTTGATTTTTTTCATTGTAGTTAATTTATGGTTCATACCTTTGTAACTAAAAAAGATGCTTGATATAATTTCAGTCTTAAATTTATTGAGCTTTGTTTTGTGATCTAGCATTTCCATTTGCATAGAATAACTTTTTCTTTCCAATCACTTTTAGTGTGTGCGTTTCTAGAACCAAAATGAGTCTCAAGCATGTTGCATATGGATGGGTCTTGCTTTTTCTTATTGTTTTTTCTTGTTTTGTTTTCTTGTTTTTCCATTCAGCCACTTTATGTCCTTGATTGGATAATGTTCCCACTTATATTTAAAGTAATTTTTGATAGTTATAAACTTATTACCATTCTAAAAATTGTGTTCTACTTATTTTGCACTTCTTTTTGGTTCCTTTTTACTTCTGTTGTTTTCTTCCCTTGCTATTTAATGACTATCTTTAGTGTTAAATAGTTGGTATCTATTGCATTTTTTTTTTTTTTAGTTTTTTGTTACCTTGAAGTTCATAAATAATCACCTACATTTACATGTGATTATTTTAAGCTGGTGATGGACAGGGAGGCCTGGCATGCTGAGATTCATGGGATCGCAAAAAGTTGGACATAACTGAGCAACTGAATGGAACTGATTTTAAGTTGAGGATCTGTTAAGTTTGAATGTGTTCTAATAACTGTGCATTTTACTCTCTCCCTGCATTTTTTTGTTCTTGACATCATATTTTACATTGTTCTGTTATTTGTTGCTTAGCTGCTCAGTCATGTCTGACTCTCTGTGGCCCCATGGACTGTAACCCACCAGGCTCTTCTCTCCATGAGACTTCCCAGGCAAGAATACTGGAGTGGGTTGCCATTTCCTACTCCGGGGTATCTTCCTGACACAGAGATCAAACCTGAGTTTCTTGCATATCCTACACTGACAGGCAGATTATTTATCATCAGTGCTGCCCAAAAAGCCCTAATAGCTGTATATATGTGTATATAATCTCTCTCCTGCCCTCATCTCAGTCCAGCCCATGAGATTTTAGACTTCCAATCAGGTAAGTCTGAGGACCCATGAAGGTGTCAGTATCCAGGTTTTAGACCCTTGCATTGATAACCCTCCTGCAGGACCTAAGTGAGTCAGTCACTCAAAGTCTTGACCTTCAGTTTCCTCACCATGAGCCTGGAAGAGAGGTGGGCAAGGTGGAAGGGACCTCAAGTGTGTGACATATGAGGAAGAAAGATAATGCAAAACAGGGTATTAAAATGTTGTTCAGCATGATCATGGTTTAAAATCTAAGACATGTGCATGTAAGATAAACTGATGTTTCCCCAGTAAGTGGGCAGGACACCGGCCTTAATTTTCCAAAATAAAACAGAGTTGTCCTCATTTTACTCCTTTCAGGATTTAAGGAGCAAATATTTATTAACTGAATATTTAAAATTTTTACAATCATAATTCTTATTCCAAAATAAAAGTCCCATGGCACTGTCACCCAATAAAACAGTACAATGTACTTATTGACCACACTAATTGCCTGCTTTCCTGGTAGACCATAAGCTCCACAATGACAGAGATCTTTGCTTTTGTTTCTTTTTTTTTTTTTTTTTTTTTTTTTTTTCTTCATTGATGCAGATCCAATACTTACAACAGTGCCTTGCATACAGTGTTTGGTAAATATTAGTTTAATGTTCAGAAATCCTTATGAAGTTATCAGTTTGGTTATTGAATGCTTTTTTAAAATGTGGGGCTCAAATCCTGTACAATGGGTACATTTATTTGACTCCATTAAAGACTGTTTGAATCAGGGAAATGTCAAATTTGAGTAACAGCTTTTTAAGTATGTGCAGTGTGTGTCACTCTGCAAACCAGGTTGGGTTTTCGCCATAATTCTTCTTGTGCTGCATATAAACAGAAATTGAGTAGGAATTCAGATTTCAAGCTCTGCCTCTCTTTGTTCTTCTTAAATGAGGACAGCTGGTCACAAAGGAGACTGTCAGTGCTGAGGTCTTGGTGTTCTGGAGTAGGGTGAGAGGGTGATCAGCGGGTGGAAACTTAGCACAGCCTTGGCAGACAGTGGAGACAGGTTCAGTGGTGCCCCAGGAAGAATTGTTTTGTCCCCCCAGTGAACCATGATGGAGCACCTTCCCTGTCCAGGCCTATAAAAGCACATAAGCCTCGGAAGTTAAACACCACGTCCCAAGTCACAGAGCTAAGATCTAAAGTCACAGAGCCAGATAACACAATCTAGGCTGTCTGCCTTGAAGACTTGTTTCCCCCAATGTTCCTCTCCTGCTTTTGGCAACTCCAGATTCCAAACATATACTGAGAGCCTGTCATGAAGCAGAAACTATTCTAGATACTTGGAAGTCATCAGTGAGCAAAACAAAGATGCATGTCAATCTGTGGGACTTGGAGGCAAGAGAATGACCTGGAGATCAAATCAATAATTTTGTGTTGAGCTCTTGCCTTAGGGGCAGAGACAGAAGGACACCTGTCTTTAAACTTCTCTAAAGGTACTCTTCTTCGCTTCTCCCATATCCCCTCTGAATATTCTGCACATAATCTGGATTTGAGAGTTGGACCAGAAAGAAGGCTCAGTGCCAAAGAATTTATGCTTTTGAACTGTGGTGCTGGAGAAGACTCTTGAGAGTCCCCTGGACTGCAAGAAGATCAAGCCTGTCAATCCTAAAGAAATCAAACCTGAACAACCATTGGAAGGACTGTTGCTATAGCCGAAACTCCAATACTTTGTCCACCTAATGTGAAGAACTGACTCATTTGAAAAGATCCTAATGCTGGGAAAGGTTGAAGGCAAAAGGAGAAAGGGGTGGCACAGAATGAGGTAGTTAGGCATCATTACCGACTCAATGGACATGAATCTCAGCAAACTCTGGGAGAGAGTGGAGGACAGAGGAGCCTGGCATGCTGCAGTCCATTGGATCACAAAGAGTCAGACATGACAGTGACTGAACTTTCTGTTATTCCCTTAAGTACACATTGTGGACCTAGATAGTTTTGACAGCTTTGTCCTTTAAATTTCCTACTAGCCCTCATACATGGTTGATCTAATTTCTCTATTGTAAGCTTTCCCTTATCAGTTGGATTCTTTTCTTTCATAATTTACATATTTCTAATTGGTATATTTTATTTTCTTCTCAGATAAGTTTCCTTAACATTTTTTGTAAGGTTGGTTCAGTGGTGCTAAATTATTTTTTCTTTTGCTTGTCTGTAAAACTATCTCTTTTTCTATCCAAATGAGAGGATCCCTAAATGTAGATTTTCCCCCCTTTTATTATTTTTATTATATTATGCTGTTCTCTTCTGGCATGCAACGTTTCTACTAAAAAGTCAGCTGACTGTTGTTTAGTGTTTCCCTTGTTTGTACCTAGCTGCTTTTCCATTACTGCTCTTTAAGGTTGTTTCTTTATCTTTAATTTGTGCCATTCTACGTATAATGTCTCCTGGTAGAGATCTCTTTCGCTTCATCTAGTTTGGGACTCTGTGATTCCTAGAACTGGTAAATGCTGTTTACTTCCTCAGTTTAGGGGAATATTCAGAGATTATTTCTTCAAATAATGTCTATATCACTCTCTTTCTGCCTGTGAGACCTCTGTAATTTGAATATTAGCACTTTTAATGTTGACAAACATTGAAATGACTGATGTTGAATGACTCTTAAGTCATTCTCAATATTTCAAATATTTTTTTCTCTTTTCTGTTCTGCTTTAATTATCTCCACTCTTCTGTCTTCTATTTCACTGATCCATTTATGTCTATCTCCTTACTTATCGTTGGTTCATTTTAGTGTTCTGTTTTTTTTTTTTTCAATTGCTATATACTTCCACTGTTTTGTCCTGCCTTGTATTTTCTAAGTCTTTGTTAATCTTCTCAGTGTATTCATTGATTCTTCTTCCAAGTTCATTGATCATCTTTATGATCATTACCTTAAATCCTTGATAGGTTGGATTGCTTATCTCTATCTCACTTAGTTCTTCTGGGGTTTTATCTTGTTAAATCATTTGGAATTTATTTATCTGTCTCATTTTAACTAATCTTCCATTTACATACTGAGTATACTGGATATGTTTCCCATCTTGAGAGCTGGACTTCTATAGAAGATATCCTTTGGGGGCTAGCAACAACTCCCCGCCTGTGAGCAAAGTTACATTTTCAAGTGATGCCCCCTATGTGAGTTGTATGGGCCCTTCTTTTGCGGTGTGATTGACTACTGCAGGCATGCTTATACCCCTGGCACAGTTTTCTACCAGATCTGAGGTGACTGGCCAAGGGGGCGGGGGCATCTTGGGGCTGCTGCTGGCACACTGGTAAATTGGACTGTGTTCAAGGGATGCTGGCTGTGGAGCCTTGAGGGTCCAAGTGCTGATGTGAGCTTGTTGGTTTTGGGGACCAGGCCCTAGTGAAGCTTGCTACAGGGCCTTTGAGATTCAGAGCTAACGTGTTGGCCTGCTGATAGGCACTAATAGCCTAAAGAGAAGACTCCAAAATGTTTCCTGTATTCACCAGTATTCTCAAGATAGAATGACATCACAAAAAGGGCTTCTGTCAGTGTCTGTGTTCCTACCTGGAGTCCAAGTTCCCTCCTCTCTTTCTACAAAGCTATCTAAGATCAGAAAGTGAGTCTGACTCAGGCTTTTTTAAAATTATTGCCTCTGTGATGGAATTCTGAGGATAAATCTCTTTACAAACAAGGTCTCCATTTCCTATAGCTCTCCTATACACAAATCCCATTGGCCTTTTAAACCAGACCTTCTGAATGCTTGTCTTCCCCATGCTGCTACTGCTGCTAAGTCGCTTCAGTCGTGTCCGACTCTGTGCGACCCCATAGACGGCAGCCCACCAGGCTCCCCCGTCCCTGGGATTCTCCAGGCAAGGATACGGGAGTGGGTTGCCATTTCCTTCTCCAATGCATGAAAGTGAAAAGTGAAAGTGAAGTCGCTCAGTCGTGTCCTACTCCCAGCGACCCCATGGACTGCAGCCTACCAGGCTTCCCCATATAGGACCTCAAATGTAGGAGCCTGATGTGGGGCTTGAACTCCTCATACTTAGGGAAAACCTCTGCAATCATGATAACTCTCTCATTTGTCATTTGCCTTCCAGCAGGTGTGAGTCTTTACAGATTATCTTACCTGCATACACATCTTGCTTTAGTTTTTCCTTTATATATAGAGTTGTGGAAAATCTTTTCCTGATAGTCTTCACATTGTTCTTATAGAGAGTATTTCTGTAATTAGTTGCAATTTTGTGCTAATGAGAAGAAGTTAACTCAGGGTCTTCTTATCCTGGTCTGGTTACAGTCCCCTCCAATGTCTCATCTGGTCTTGGCTCTGCCAGCTATTCCTGTTATAGTTTATAAAAAGTTTTACCTTACAAAGAAAAAAGCAGATAAACAACTTCAGCACAAGATTTACGGCCTGTAAATACTTCATCAGAACTCAATTGGGAATGAGAAAATGCAGTACGAGGTGCATTTAAAACTTTACCTCGCAACATTGTAAAGTAATCAGCCTCCAATTAAAATAAAATAATAATTTTAAAAAAACTTTTCCTAAGCATAATTGTTATTAATAGCAATTGATTACTTTTTTTTTTCTGTTTCTAAATTTTTTTTTTTTTTTAATTTGGAGCAATTATTAAGGAGATTGAGAAAGAGTTCCTCAGTGATCAATGCAAAGAAAGAGAGGGAAACAATAGAATGGGAATGACTAGAAATCTCTTCAAGAAAATTAGAGATACCAAGGAAACATTTCATGTAAAAATGGGCACAATAAAAGACAGAAATGGTATAGACTTAACATAAGCAGAAGATATTAAGAAAAGGTGGCAAGAATACATAGGAGAACTATACAGAAAAAGGTCTTCTTGATCAAGGTAATGACAGTGGTGTGATAACTCACCTAGAGTCAGACATCCTGAAGTCCAAAGTGAAGTGGGCCTTAGAAAGTATCACTATGAACAAAGCTAGGGGAGGTGATGGAATTCCAGCTATACTATTTCAAGTTCTAAAAGATGATGCTATTAAAGTGCTGCACTCAATATACTAGCAAGTTTGGAAAACTCAGCAGTGGCCACAGGACTGGAAAAGATCAGTTTTCATTTGAATTCTAAGGAAAGGCAATGCTAAAGAATGTTCATACTACAGAACAATTGCACTTATCTCACATGCTAGCAAAGTAATGCTCAAAATTCTCCGAGTGAGGCTTCAACAGTACATGAATTGAGAATTTCCAGATGTTCAAGTTGGATTTATAAAAGGCACAGGAACAAGAGATGAAACTGCCAAAATCCATTGGATCATGGAAAAAGCAGGAGAATTCCAGAAAAAAAAAAGAAAACAAACAAACAAAAAAACCCATCTATTTCTTCATCATTGACTATGCTAAAGCCTTTGACTGTGTGGATCACAACAAACTGGAAAATACTTAAAGAGATGGGAATACCAGACCATGTGACCTGCCTCCTGAGAAATGTGTATGCATCTCAAGAAGCAACAGTTAAAAACCAGACATGGAACAATGGACTGGTTCCAAATTTGGAAAGGAGTTCATTAAGGATGTATATTGCCACTCTGCTTATTTAACTTATATGCAGAGTACATCATGTGAAACGTGGGGCTGGATGAACACCAGCCAGAATCAAGATTAATGGGAGGAATATCAATAACCTCAGATATGCAGATGACACCACCCTTATGGCAGAAAGTGAAGAGGAACTGAGGAGCCTCTTGCTGAATGTAAAAGAGGAGAGTAAAAAAGCTGGCTTAAAACTCAACATTCAAAAAAAAAAAAAAACCTCAACATTCAAAAAACTAAGATCATGGTGTTCAGTCCCATCAGTTCAGTTCATTCGCTCAATCTTGTCTGACTCTTTGCGACCCCATCAATTGCAGCATGCCAGGCCTCCCTGTCCATCACCAACTCCCGGAGTTCACTCAGACTCACGTCCATTAAGCCAGTGATGCCATCCAGCCATCTCATCCTCTGTCATCCCCTTCTTCTCCTGTCCCCAATCCCTCCCAGCATCAGAGTCTTTTCCAATGAGTCAACTTTTCATATGAGGTGGCCAAAGTACTGGAGTTTCAGCTTTAGCATCATTCCTTCCAAAGAAATTCCAGAGCTGATCTCCTTCAGAATGGACTGGTTGGATCTCCTTGCAGTTCAAGGGACTCTCAAGAGTCTTCTCCAACACCACAGTTCAAAAGCATCAATTCTTCACCTCTCAGCTTTCTTCACAGTCCAACTCTCACATCCATTTCATGGCAAATAGATGGGGAAACAATGGAAATAGTGACAAACTTTGTTTTCTTGGGCTCTAAAATCATGCAGATGATGACTGGAACCATGAAATGAAAAGTCACTTCCTCCTTGGAAGAAAGGCTATGACCAACCTAGACAGCATATTAAAAAACAGAGACATTACTTTGTCAACAAAGGTCCATCTAGTCAAAGCTATGGTTTTTCCAGTAGTCATGTATAGATGTGATAGTTGGACTATAAAGAAAGCTGAGCACCAAATAATTGATGCTTTTGAACTGTGGTGTTGGAGAAGACTCTTGAGAGTCCCTTGGACTGCAAGATCAAACCAGTCAATTCTAAAGGAAACCAGTCCTGAATATTCATTAGAAGGACTTATGCTGAAGCTAAAGCTTCAATACTTTGGCCACCTGATGCTAAGAACTGAGTCATTGGAAAAGACCCTGATGCTGGGAAAGATTGAAGGCGGGAGGAGAAGGGGACGACAGAGGATGATATGGTTGTACTGTATCACTGACTCAATGGACTTGAGTTTGAACAAGCTCCAAGAGTTGGTGATGAACAGGGAAGGCTGGTTTACTGCATTCCATGGTGTCACAAAGAGTTGGACATGACTGAGCAACTGAACTGAACTGAAAATACAGTTAAACCCACAGCAGTATTACAAGAGTTCAAAAATAATCTCATTATGTGTAAGTTAACATTGTTAAATGGATATTGGAATGATTGGGGTGAATTCCCTGTAAAAAACAACAACTCATCACTTTTTTAAATGTTATATCTCAAGGTGTATTATTATGCAGTCATAGAGAATGGGAAAGCAAATACAACTTTGCTAGACTAAAATAGATGATGATGACTACTTTCTATTTAATTTATACCTAAGAAGCTGTTATGGGGACTTTCAACATGGCAGAGAAGTAAAATGTAGAGATCCCTTTCCTCCCCACAAATACATCAAAAATAATCTGCATGTGGAGCAACTCTTACAGAACGCCTTCTGAACTCTGGAAGAAGATCCCAGACTTCCAAAAGGCAAGCTAATCTCCACAGAATGAGGTAAGGTAAAAGATATAAGAAAAAAAGAAAGAGAGACAAAGGCATTGGAATGGGGACCTGTCCCTTAGGGAGGGAGCTATGAAGGAGGAAAGGTTTCTGCTTGCTTGAGAATCCATCATGGTTGATGATAGGGGGAGCATCGGAACTTAGAAGAGAATGCAGCTACAGGTACTCAAAAGATAAAATGGAGAGAATTCACCACAGAAATCAGTGCCAACCAGCACTTCCCAGTCTGAAACACTTGTCTGCATGCTTGCTGCAGTGAGTAGGGGCTGGGAACTGAGCCTCAGGCTTCTGAAGTTGGACCACAAGGAAAGCACTAAGATTGTCTGCCATGAAGACACTCTGAGAGCCCTAGTATGATGCTGCTGAGGGAGTCCAAGGAAAACCCCGAACCTGCCAAAGAGGCAAGAGATCATTGTTGTAGGGGCCCTCTAACTGCTCACACACAGACTGGGGGACCCCACCATCACATGTGCCATAGGTGGAATGAACTGTGACTGTGGACTGTGACCCCAGAGGTAGACATGCTGACCAGCCACTGCTAAGGCTATTGTGTGTGTGCTAGAGGCAGGACTAACCATGAATGCAATTTGTAATCCCAGAGTGGGGAATGCAGTCTGGTTGGCTGCTATCAAAGCTTGAACAAATGCCAGAGGTGGAGGACAAGATGCCACTGCAGTCTCAACACCAGGGTTTACAGGTTCCACCAAGCTGTGAGCAAGAACAGGTCATGCCCACACCTTCTTGGGAGCCTATGCAGCTTGGCTCTGTTAAGGGACTCAAACCAGGGGTCAGTTCCCATGGGAGAGTGCATGACCCACCTCAGACTGTAGCAACTTCCTACAGGTTTTGGCCACTGTAGACATTCCTCACACACTCCAGTTGTGTCTGCCATGTCCCTTCCTCTTCCCAGCCCAACAGAGCTAGTGAGCCCTGATAAGCTGCCACACTTGCCCTCTCTTGTTTGGGTGGGAACAGACACCAGAGAGTAACCTACAAACAGAAGGGGGGCAAAAGCCAAAGCTGAGCACCAGGGGCTAAAGAAAAGAAATTTGCTTCTGCATCCATAGGTGCAGCAGATTAAGACTCCACAATCAGCTTGAGACTGTGGACTTTGGGGGTGGGGGAGGGGGAACGGTGGGCGGGGGGTAGCAATTGTGAATTTTGAAAGCAAATACAATCTAGTGTAAGGTCAGATCTGAGTCTGAACTGAATCCACAGCAACCACAGTAGGCCCAGAGATGTTCTTAGAAATATTGGAAGATTTCCTGAGAAGGCAGATGGGCTGGTACTAGTGTGCAAGGAAAATGGAGGACATAGGAGGACATTCTTCTTATTAACACTCTTTCTCTCTGTGTGTGTATGTATGTATGTGTGTATATATATATATATATATATATATATTCTT
>NW_011492547.1:35722-66077 GCF_000754665.1 Bison bison bison
AATTCCTTTTTTTTTTTTTTCATTTTTAAATCATGTTTATTTTTAAATGAATTTATTTTATTTTATTTCTATGTTTACAGTCCTGTTTCAGTATATTGCCTTTTTTCATGTTTTTTTGCTCTGTATTTTTTGTAGCCTAGTTTTTAGTATTCATTTTCACTTAAAGATTTGTTAATTGACTTTTGATTGTTTTTTTTTTTTCATTTTTGGTTCCTGTTTTTATTCTTTTAAAAAATCTCTCATTTTTTTTTCTATTCTTTTCTTTTGGCTAGCATGTGAGTTTCCTTGGGTGTTCTTGTCTACTGAATGTTATTTTCACAACTTGTCTGGGAGTTTTGTCCACCCATTCTTTTTCTATTTGTATGTTTGTTTGACTTGCTTTTCCCCTATTCGTTTTTGTTTTTGTTTTTATAATCTTTCTTTTTGTTTTCCTTTCTTCCTTACTCTGCTTTGTTTTGTTTTCTCTAGCTCTCTTTTTCTCATCTGTGCTCTGGGACATGTTGCTACGTTAAGGGTTCAGGCTTGAACCTCCAAGTTGGGACACCTGAATTTAGGATGTGGGGCCACCAGAGAACTCCTGACAATACAGAACATTAATCAGCACACGCTCTTCCCAAAATCTCTATCTCAAAACAAAAACTAGGTCCTATTCAAAAGTCAGCTGGCTCCGGTGATGGATGTCTAATGCCAACTGGCCTGCTAGCAGACAAGCTGCCCAAAGCCACACCGAGTCCAAAGACATACCCAAAAACAACAAAGGATACCAGAACTCCCTTTCAGGGATATTAGAAGCAGCTCCACACAAGAAAACAAAGACACCATTCCCCCCACCAGGAAACCTTCAAAAGATACTCATCTAACCCCATCCACTGGGAGCAGACTCCACAAATAAGTGGAATTATGACCTTCCAGGCTAGAGAAAGGAGACTCCAAATATAGTAAATTAAACAAAATGAAAAGACCAAGAAACATGCAGCAGATGAAAACACACGGTAAACAAAAGCACAAGACCAAACAAATGAAGAGGAAATAACAATCTATTTGACAAAGACATCTTCAGATTGTGCATAGTTCAAACTCCATAAAATTGCCCTCATTTCATATGCTAGCAAGGTAATGCTCAAAATCTTTCAATCTATACCTCAACAGTATGTGAACCAAGAACTTCAAGATGTACAACCTGGGTTTATAAAAGGCAGAGAAACCAGAGATAAAATTGCCGACATCTTTTGAATCATAGAGAAAGGCAAGAGAATTCCAGGGAAAAAAAAAAAAAAAAAATCTGCTTCACTTACTACCTAAAAGCCTTTCACTGTGTAGATCACCAAAAAATTGTGGATAATCCTTAGCAAGATGGGGAAACCAGACTACCTTCCTTGCCTTCTATAAAACCTATTTGCAGGTAAGGAAGCAACAGTTTGAACTGGGCATGGAACAATAGACTTGTTCAAAATTGGGAAACAAGTACATCAAGGCTGTATATTTTTACCTTGCTTATTTAACTTCTATTCAGAATACTTTATGTGAAATGCTAGGATTGATCAATCACAGGCTGAAATCAAGAATGCCAGAAGAAATATCAATAACATCAGACATGCAGTTGGTATCACCCTTATGGCAGAAGGTGAAGAGGAACTAAAGAGCCTCTTTATGAAGATGAAAAAGGAAAGAGAAAAAGCTGGCTTAAAACTCAGCATTCAAAAAACAAAGATCATGGCATCCAGTCCCATCGCTTCATGGCAAATAGATGGGGAAACAATGGAGACAGTGACAGACTTTATTTTCTTGGGTTCCAAAATCAATGCAGATGGTGACCACAGCCATGAAATGAAAAGAACCTTGCTCTTTCGAAGGAAAACTATGACCAACCTAGACAGCATATTAAAAAGCAGAGACATTTGCCTACAAACATCCATATAGTCAAAGCTATGGTTTTACCCGTACTCATGTACAAACGTAAAAGCTGAACAATAAAAAAAAAAGTCGGAGCTCCAAAGAACTGATGCCTTCAAACCATGGCACTGAAGAAGACTCTAGAGAGTTGCTTGGACAGTAAGGAGATCAGATCAGTCAATCCTAAAGGAAATCAATCCTGAATATTCATTGGAAGGGCTGATGCTAAAGCTGAGGCTCCAATATTTTGGCCACCTGATGTGAAGAGCTAACTCATTGGAAAAGACCCTGATGCTGGGAAAGATTGAAGGAAGGGGGAAAAAGGAACAACAGAGGATGAGATGGTTGGATGGCATCACCAGTTCAATGGACATGATTTTGAGCAAGGTCCTTGTGATGGTGAAGGACATGGAAGACTGGAGTACTGCAATCCATGGGATCACAAACAGTCAGCCATCACTGAGAGACTGAAAAACACCAACATTTGAAAAATAATTCAGGGTGATGATAGTAAAGATGTTTCCAAATCTCAGAAGTATAATTGAGGGCACAGATAAAAAGAAGAGAGGCATGGACTGAGAAGATACAAGAAATGTTGAACAAGGACCTAGAAGAAACAAAGAATAGACTAATCAGAAAAGAAGTATGTCAAGATTCTATATTGTCACCCTGTTTATTTAACCTATATGCAGAGTATATCATGAGAAATGCTGGGGTGGATGAAGCACTGGCCAGAATCAAGATTGCTGGGAGAAATATCAATATCAGATATGCAGATGACACCACCCTTATGGCAGAAAGTGAAAAACTAAAGAGCCTCTTGATGAACATAAAAGAGGAGAGTGAAAAAGCTGGCTTAAAACTTAACATTCAGAAAACTAAGATCACAGAATCTGGCCCCATCACTTCATGGAAAACAGGAGAGGCAATGGAAACAGTGACACACTTTATTTGGGGGTGGGGGGGAGGGTGGGGCTCCAAAATCACTGCAGATGGTGACTGCAACTATGAAATTAAAAGATGCTTGCTTCTTGGAAGAAAAGCTATGACCAACCTAGACAGCATATTAAAAAGCAGAGACATTACTTGGCCAAAAAAGGTCCATCTAGTTAAGGCTATGATTGACTTATAGATGTGAGAGTTGGACTTATACAGAAAGTTGAGTGCTGAAGAATTGATGCTTTTGAACTATGGTGTTGGAGAAAACTCTTGAGAGCCCCTTGGACTGCAAGGGGATCTAACCAGTCCGTCCTAAAGGAAATCCATCCTGAATATTAATTGGAACAATTAAATGAAGCTGATGCTCCAATAATTTGGCCACCTGATGAAAAGAACTGACTCATTGGAAAAGACCTTGATGCTGGGAAAGACTGAGGACTGGAGGAGAAGTGGACTACAGAGGATGAGATGGGTGGATACCATCACCGACGTGATGGACATGAGTTTGAGTTGGCTTTGGGAGTTGGTGATGGACAGGGAGGCCTGGCGTGCTGCAGTCCATGGGGTCACAGAGAATTGGATATGGCTGAGTGACTGAACTGAACTAAAATGATGAAAATCACACTATCTGAATTAAAAAAAAAATCTAAGAGGAAAAAAATGGTAGATCAACTGAAGCAGAACTGATAAGTGAGCTGGAAGATAGAATGATGGAAATAACTGATGCAGAACAGAATAAAAAAAAAAAAGAAAAAAAAGATTGAAAAGGAATGAGGAAAGTCTCAGATATGTCTCAGGCAGCATTAAGCACACCAACATTCAAATGATAAGGGTCAAAGAAACAAGAGAAAATGAAAGGGTATGGGAAAATATTTGAGAAGATTACAGTCAAAAGCTTCTTGAACATGAGAAAAGAAATAGATACCCAAGCTCAGTCAGCCCAGAGTCCCAAAGAAGATAAACATCTCAATAATAAAACTAAATAAAGTTAAACACAAAGGAAAAAAAAAAGTTAAAATCATAAAGGGAAAAAGAACAAATAATAATTTGTGAGAAGAGCCCCATAAGGCTATGTTCAACATAAACTCCATAGGTCATGAGAAACTGGTAGGATATACTTAAATTAATTGGGGGGAGGGGGGGCTGCAACCAGGATTTCTCCACCCAGGAAGAATTTCACTCAGATTTGACACAGACATAAGGAATATTCATGCATGTGTGCTAAGTCACTTCAGATATGTCTGACTAGCCTGCCAGGATCCTCTGTCCATGGGATTTTGCAGTCAAGAATACTGGAGTGGGTTGCTATGCCCTCCTCCATGGGATCTTCCCAACCCAGGGATTGAACCCATGTGTGCTCCATCTCCTGCCTTGGGTGGCGGCTTCCTTACCACTAGCATCCCATGGGAAGTCCTTTCAGATAAGCAAAATTAAGAGAATTCAGCACCACAAAATGAGCTTCACAACAAATGCTAAAGAAACTTTTCTAAACAAGAAATACAAGAGAAAAAGCAGACCTACAAAAACACAAAGGAATAAAGTAATCAGTAATAGGAAAATATACACCAATAATTACTGTAAATGGATCTAATGATGTGACCAAAAGACACAGACTTGCAGAATGGATACCAAAAATAGACCCCAATAGTTGATGTCTACAAGAGACCCAATCCAGATCTAAAGACAAATACAGCCTGAGAGTGAGGCAATATAAAAAGTTATTTCACACAAAAGGAAAATAAAAGTGAGAGTAACTGTACTTATATCAGATAAAATAAATTTTAAACTGAAAACTATTGCAAGAGACAAGGAAGGACACTACAAATGATTGCTGGATTAATCCATAAACAGGATATAACAATTATTAATATTTATGCACCCAACATATGAACAACCTCAATACCTAAGGCAAATGGTAACAACCATAAAAGTGAACATTGACAGAAACAAAATAATAATGGGGGAATTTAACACCCCTCTCAAAACAATACAAAGATCAAGCAGACAGAAAATTAATACAGAAACACAAACACTAAATGACACTTTGGATCATATGAACATAGTTGATATTTACAGAACATTTCACACCAAAATAGTAAAATGCACATTTTTCTCAAGTGCACACAGAGCATTCTCCTGGATAGATCATGTCATTAAGTCACAAATCAAGCTTTGGTAAATTTAAAAAAAAATGTGAAATTGTATCAAGCATTTTTTTTCTGGCCAAAATACTATAAAATTAGACATTAACATAGGAAGACAATTTAAAAAATAAATAAAAGCACATGGAAGTTAAACAATACTTTCTGAATAACCAAGAGGTCCCTGAATAAATCAAAGATGAAGTAAAAATTACCTTGAAACAAATGACAATGAAAATATGAGTACTCAAAACTTTTGGGATGCAGAATGCAGTGCTAAGAAGGACATTAATGGCAACACAAATTTACCCCAAGACATAATAAAAGCATCAAATAAACAGCCTAACCTTTTGTTCTTTAAAAAGAAGTAGAAGAAGAAGAACAGCAACAACAACAACAACAAAACAAAGTTAGTCAAAGGAAAAAAATAATAAAGATCAGAGCAGAGATAAAAGAAAAATAAATGAAGGAGATAACATAAAGATCAATAAAAATGTCGACAGGTTCTGTAAGAAGATAAACAGAATTGTCAAACCATTAGACAGGCACATAAAATGGGGGGGGGGGGCATAAATCAAAAACATTAGAAATGAAAAAGAAGTTACAAAAGACACCGTAGAAGTACATAAAATCATAAGAAACTACTATTATGACCAACCTAGATAGCATATTGAAAAGCAGAGACATTACTTTGCCAACAAAGTGTCCGTCTAGTCAAGGCTATGGTTTTTCCTGTGGTCATGTATGGATGTGAGAGTTGGACTGTGAAGAAGGCTGAGCACCGAAGAATTGATGCTTTTGA
Organism: Bison bison bison; assembly: GCF_000754665.1. Classification (NCBI taxonomy): domain Eukaryota; kingdom Metazoa; phylum Chordata; class Mammalia; order Artiodactyla; family Bovidae; genus Bison; species Bison bison. Next base: position 41,498 of record NW_011492547.1, read on the forward strand.
ACTGTGGTGTTGGAGAAGACTCTTGAGAGTCCCTTGGACTGCAAGGAGATCCAACCAGTCCATTCTGAAGGAGATCAGCCCTGGGATTTCTTTGGAGGGAATGATGCTGAAGCTGAAACGCCAGTACTTTGGCCATCTCATGCGAAGAGTTGACTCATTGGAAAAGACTGATGCTGGGAGGGATTGGGGGCAGGAGGAGAAGGGGATGACAGAGGATGAGATGGCTGGATGGCATCACTGACTTGATGGACATGAGTCTGAGTGAACTCCGGGAGTTGGTGATGGACAGGGAGACCTGGCGTGCTGTGATTCATCGGGTTGCAAAGAGTCGGACACTACTGAGCGACTGATCTGATCTGATCTGAGGTTTGTTATAGTTTTCCTTTCATGGAGCAATCATCTTTTAATTTCTGGGCTTAAGTCACAATACACAGTGATTTCAAAACCCAAGAAATAAAATATGTCATTGTTTATATTTTTCTCCTTCAGTTTGCCATGAAATGATGAGACTGAATGCCATGATCTTAGTTGTTTGAATGTTGAACATCTCGACGTTTAATTTACATACTGCCGAAACCTAGGTTGAAAAGTTTTAAGCATGAACTTACTGAATGTACAATGAGTGGAACTGTATGGTAGTTTGAAAAATATTTGGCATTACCTTTCTTTGGATTTGGGGGAAAAAAAGAAAAAAAACCTATTCCAATCCTGTGACCATTGCTGAATTTTCCAAATTTGCTGACATACTGAGTGCAGCACTTTAACAGGATTATCTTTTAGGATTTGAATTAGCTCAGTTGGAATTCTGTCAGCTCTACTAGCTTTGTTCATAGCAATGCTCCTAAACCCACTTAACTTCACATTCCAGGATGTCTGATACTAGAATGACCGCATTGTTGTTGTTATCTGGGTAATTAAGACATTTATTGTATAGTCCTTTTTATTCCTTCCACCTCTTCTTAATCTCTTTTGCTTCTGTGAAGTCCTTACCATTTCTGTCCTTAATTGTGTTCATCCTTGCAGAAATGTTCCTTTGATATCTCCAGTTTAGTCTTTTCCATTCTATTGGTATCATCTATTTCTTTGCATTCTTCATTTAAGACCTTCTTTTTTCTACCTGCTGTAATTCTCCATTCAGTTGGTCATATCTTTCCCTTTCTTCCATGCTTTTTGCTTTTCTTGTTTCCCCAGTTGTCAGGGAATGTTTAATAGGAGGATTCCTACATGCTGTTTCTCATAAGTCCTCTATTCCTTATCAGTTTCTGCCAGAAACCAGTGGAATGGCACGCCACTCCCAGGACTGAGGTCATAGGATGAGACAGGCTTGAATCTCCTTCAGTAAACATTCTCCTTATGACAAAACTGCTTAGTCTCGATCCTCTTCCTTGAGATATGGATTGTCTCCTGACCTTGTGACCACTATTAATCCTTTGTTCCCTTGGTAACAGTTCCTGTACGTTTGGTTTTCTGATCTTTATCATTGTTGAAAGAAATTTCTTGTACAACAGCCTATATATACTCACAGAAACATCATTAAAACACCTTTGCTCCATCAGATCTTGGGTCCCCATGTCTTTCTTTCTCTCTCTCTCTCTCTTTCACTTTCTTATCATCAACTCTGGACTGCCAGGTTCTGGTCCATTAAAGGATCCCAACACCCATCTATTTTTAAAGCCTTCTAAGACAAACCACCTTTCTCTCTTGCATTTCTTTTTCTTTGGGATAATTTTGATAACTGCCTCCTGTACAGTGCTATGAACCTCTGTTCATAGTTCTTCAGGCACACTGTCTAAATAAATAATCCTTTGAATCTATTCATCACCTCCACTGTATAATCTTAAAGGATTCGAATTAGATAATATCTGAATGGCCTAGTAGTTTTCTCTACTTTCTTCAACTCTGAACTTTGCAATATGAAGCTCATGACCTGAGCCACAGCCAGTTTCAAGTCTTTTTTTTTTTTTTTTGCTGAATATATATACATAACTTGCCCATCTTTGGTTGCAAATAATATAATCAATATGTTTTTGGTATTGATCTTATGGTGATGTCCTTGTGTAGTGTCGTCTCTTGTGTTGTTGAAAAATAGTGTTTTCAATGATCAGCCTGTTCTCTTGACAATACTGTGTTAACTTTTGTCCTGTTTCATTTTGTACCCTAAGGCCAAATGTGCCTTTTACTCCAGGTATCTTTTGATTTCCTATAATTGCATTCCAATCCCATATGATTAAAAGGACTTTTCTTTTTGGTGTTAGTTCTAGAAGGTCTTGTAGTTCTTAATAGAATCAGTCAACTTCAGCTTCTTCAACATTAGTTGTTGGGGCATAGACTTAAATTACAGTGATGTTGAACAGTTTGCCTTAGAAATGAATCAAGATCATTCTATCATTTTTTAGATTGCACTCAAGTACTACTTTCTGTACTCTTTTGTTGAATGAATTCTGCTTCATTTCTTTTAAGGCATCCTCTCCCACATAATGGTCATCTGAAGTAAATTCATCCATTCCTGTCCATTTTAGTTTAGTGATTCCCAAGAGGTCGAAATTCACTCCTGCCATCTCCTGTTTGTCTGCATCCAATTTTCCTTGATTTATGGACCTAACATTCAATGTTCCTATATAATATTGTTCTTTACAACATTGGACTTTCCTTTAATCACTAGATATATCCACAACTGAGCACTGTTTCTGTTCTGGCCCAACTGCTTCATGTGTTCTGGAGCTATTAGTATTTGCCCTCTGCTCTTCCCCAGTAGCTTATTGTACACCTTCCTACCTGTGGAGCTCAATTTCTGGTGTTATATCTTTGGGCTTTTTCTTACTGTTCATGGAGTTCTCGTGGGAAGAATACTGGAATGGTTTGCCATTTCTTTCTCCAGTGGACCACCTTCTGTCAGAACTCTTCAATATGACCCATTCATCTTGGATGACTCCACATAGGATGGCTCACAGTGATTTTATACATAGAAAACCATTAAAATGTCACCACAAAACTGCTAGAGCTAATCAATGAATATAGTAAATTGGCAGAATTAAAAATTAATATACAAAAATCCATTATGTCCTTACACGCTAACAGTGAAAATTCATAGAGAAAATTAGGAAAACAATCCCAATTATCACTGCAGCAAAAATAATAAAGTACCTAATAATAAACCTACTTAAGGAGAAAAAAGACCAATATGCAGAAACCTATGACACTTATTAAAGAAATCAAAGATGACACAAACAGATAAAGAGATATACTATGTTCTCAGATTAGAAGAGTCAATATTTTGAAAATGACCATATTATCCAAAGCCATTTACCAATTCAAATGCAATTCCTAGTAAACTACCAATGGTATTTTTCACAGAACTAGAACAAAAATTTTCATGATTTGTATGAAAACACAAAAGCCCCCATATAGCTAATTCAATTTTGAGAAAGAAAAATGGAGCAACAGAAATCAACTTTTCTGACTTAAGACTACTGTAAAACAACAGCTATCAAAACAGTATGGTTCTGGCACAGAAATAGACATATAGGCCAACTGAACAGAATAGAGCCCAGAAATATACACAGGCACCTATGATCACCTTATCTCTAACAAAGAAGGCAAGAATATACAACAGGGAAAAGAGAGGCTCTTTATTAAATGATTTTGTGGAAACTGGACAGCTATATGTAAAAGTATGAAATTAGAACCCTTCTTAACACAATACAAAAAGAAACTAAAAATGGATTAAAGACATAAATTTAAGGCCAGAAATTATAAAGCTCTTAGAGGAAAACTTAGTACAGTCTTTGACATAAATCACAGAAAGTTTCTCTTTGACTGACCTCCTAGTGTAATGGAAATGAAAAAAAAAAAAATTGAGCAAATGGGACATAATTAAACTTAAAAAGCATTTGCACAACAAAGAAAACTATAAAGATGTTTAAAAGCCCACCTTCAGAATGGGATAAAATAATCACAAATGAGATAACTGACAAATGATTAATCTTCAAAATACATAAACATATAACTCAATATCAGAAAAGCAAGCAGCCCAATCAAAAAATTGGCAAAAGCCCTAAAGAGACATTTCTCAGAATATACAGATGACCAATGGACACATGAAAATATGTTCAACATTGCTCACTGTTAGAAAAATGCAAGTTAAAACTACAGTGAGGTATCACCTCACACCAATCATCAAAATGGTCATCATCAAAAAAACTACAAGCAATAAATGTTGAGGAGGATGCAGAGAAAAGGGAATGCTACTGTACTGATGGAGGGAATGTAAATTGGCAGAGTTACTATGGAGAACAGAATGGAGACTCCTTAACAAACTAGGAATAAAACTACTATGTTATGCAAAAATCACACTACTGGGCACAAATCCTGGGGAAACCACAATTAAAAAAGACACATGTACCCCAGTGTTCATTGCAACATTATTTACAATGTCAGAATATGGAGGCAACCTAGATGCCCTTCAACAGATTAATTGATAAAGAAGCCATAGTACATATATACAGTGGAATATTACTCAGCCATAAAAAGAAAGGAATTTGAGTCAGTTGTAGTGAGGTGGATGAACTTAAAAGTCTTCTATACAGAGTAAAGTAAGTCAGAAAGAGAATAACAAATATATTAAAGCCTATACATGAAATCTAGAAAAATCGTACTGAGGAACCTATTTACAGAGAAGAAATGGAGACACAGATGTATATAATGGACTTGTAGGTACAGTGGAAGAGGGAGAGGGTAATACAAATTGGGAAAGTAATATTTACATATATACACTATCATGTGTAAAATATATAACTAGCAGGAAACTGCTGTATAACACAGGGAGCCCAGCATAACATTTGTGATGACCTAGAGGGGTGAAATGAGCGGGAGAGGAAGGCTCACAATGGAGGGGACATGTGAAAAACTTATATGCTGAGAATTTTAAAATATTAATAAAGAAAATTGAAGATGAAACAAATAAATGGAAAGATATCCTATGATATTGGATTGGAAGAATTTATATTGCTGGAAAGACCATACCACTCAAAATGATCTACACATTTAATGCAATCAATGAAATTACCCATTAAAATTTTCACAGAACTAGAACAAATAATCTTAAAATTTATATGGAAACATAAAAGACTCAGAAATGCCAAAGCAATTTTGATGAAAAAGAACAAAGTTGGAAACATAATCATCAAGACACTCTTTAGTCTGCCATTAAGATAGTGTCATCTGTGCATCTGAGTTTATTGATGTTTCTCTTGGCAATCTTGATTCCGCCTTGTGCTTCATCAACACAACATTTTACATAATATACTCTGCATATAATTTAAATAAGCAGGGTGGCAATATACAGACTTAACATACAAAATTTCCCCAATTTTGAAGCAGTCTGTTTTTCCATGTCTGGTTCTAACTGTTGCTTCTTGACCTGCATACAGGTTTGTCAGAAGACAGGTAAAGTGGTCTGGTATTTCCATCTCTTTCAGGTAAGTGATGACACCATTGTGGTTATTCAGGGCATTAAGACTTTTTTCCCCCTACAGTTCTTCTGTGTATTCTTGACAACTCTTCTTAATATTTTCCGTTTCTGTTAGGTTCTTACTATTTCTGTTCTTTATTGTGCCTGTCTTTGCATGCAATGTTCCTTTAGTATCTCTAATTTTCTTGAAGAGATCTCTAGTCTTTCCCATTCTATTGTTTTCCTGTAATTATTTTCATTGTTCACTTTAGAAGGCCTTCTCATCTCTCTGCTCTTCTTTGAAATTCTGCATTCAGATGGGTACGCTTTTCCTTTGCTCCTTTGCCTTTTGCTTCCCTTCTTTTCTCAGCTATTTGTAAGACTACTTCAGAAAACCATCTTTCCTGGTTGCATTTCTTTCTCATGAGAATGGTTTTGGTCCCCCTCTTCATTACAATAACTAGCTTCTATCCATATTTCTTCAGGCACTCTCTCTAACATATCTAAAACCTTGAATCTATTTGTCACTCTCACGGTATAATTATAAGGAATTTTACTGAAGTCATAACTGAATGATCTAGTGGTTTCCCTTAATTTCTTCAGTTTAAGTCTGAATTTTACAATAAAGATCTCATGATCTGAGCCACAGTCAACTCCCAGTCTTGTTTATGCTGACGTGTATAGAGCTTCTCCATTTTTGAATCCAAAGAATGCAATCAATCTGATTTTGGTATTAACCATCTGGTGACATCCATGCTACGAGTCGTCTCTTATTTTGTTATAAGAGGGTGTTTGCTATGACCAAATGCCCTCTTAGCAAAAATCTGTTAGACTTTGCCCTCCTTCATTTTGTACTCAAAGGCCAAACTAGCCTTTTATTCCAGGTGATGCATGACTTTCTATTTTTTCCATTCCAGTCCCCTATGATGAAAAGGCGATCTTTTTTTAGTATTAGTTCTACAAGGTCTTGTAGATCTTCATAGAAACATTCAACTTCTTTGGCATTAGTACTTGGGGCATAGACTTGAATTTCTGTGATGTTGAATGGTTTGCCTTGGAAATGAACAGATATCATTCTGTCATTTTTGAGATTTCAACCAAGTACTGCAATTTGGACTCTTTTGTTGACTATGAGGGCTACCCCATTTCTTCTAAGAGATTCTTGCCCACAGTAGTAGATACAATGGTCTTTTAAATTTAATTATCCCATTCCCATCCATTTTACTTCATCGATTCCTAAAACGTCAATGTTCACTCTTGTCATCTATTGTTTGACCACTTCCAATTTACATTGATTCATGGATGTAACATTCCAGGTTCCTATCAATATTGTTCTTTATAGCATTAGATTATACTTTTGCCATCAGACCCATCCACAACTGACTGTGGTGTCCATTTTGGCTCAGCCTTTTCTTTCCTTCTGGAGCTACTTCTCTGCTCTTCCCTAGGAGCATATTAAACACCTACTGACCAGGAGGGGGCACATATTTTTACCTTTTTCTGCTGTTCATGAGGTTCTCAAGGCAAGAATGCTCCAGTGATTTGTCATTCCCTTCTCCAGTGGACCACATTTTTTCAGAACTCTCCACCGTGACCCATCCATCTAGGGTGGCCCTACATGCCATCACTCATAGTTTCATTGAGTTACACAAGACTGTGATCCATGTGAACGTTTTGGTTAGTCTTTTGTGACTGTAGTTTTCACTTTGTCTGCCCTCTGATGGATGAGTATAGAGGCTTGTGCAAGATTCCTGTTGGAAAGGACTGGCTGTGGGGAAGACTGGGTCTTGCTCTGTTGGGCAGGGCCATGCTCAGACTCTTGCTCCTTGAAAGAAAAGTTATGACAAACCTAGACAGCATATTAAAAAGCAAAGGTGTTACTTTACTGACAGAGGTCTATATAGTTAAATCTATGGTTTTTAAAGTAGTCATGTATGGATGTTAATGTTGGACCATAAAGAAAACTGAGCACTGAAGAATTGGTGCTTTAAACTGTGTTGTTGGAGAAGACTTGAGAGTCCTTTTGGCAGCAAGGAGATCCAGTCAGTCAAGAGGTCAATTGTGGTTCTATCCCCTCTTCTGCATGTAAGTCATCTCCAAGAGTTCATTCTCTGAGGCTGCCTTGAAGTACTTGAGTCTTCCCCAGAGATGAGTCAATAGGGAGATGGCATGATGCTTGGATTAAGGGGACCCTGGCAGCACCAGGTGCACAGTGAAACCAGCAGCCATGGGTGCAGAAGATATGGCTCTATTATGATTCTTTTTTAGCCTCTGGCAGCTAGTGCTCAAAGAGCCTACCTGGCTGGTACTTTTCTATTGATTTCACAAAAGGCAGCCTTAGCCAAGGTCCTTCTCTGATGCTCATCACGTAAGTGCTCAAAGGTCACCCTCACTGGAGTTCTTCTCTATTGCACAGCTGCAGGTGCCAGCATGTGGGGATAGAGTGTATAGTGATGTCTCCACTCCCTGCATGTGACTCAGCAATTACATCCTGCCTCCATGGCAACCTGGTTTCCTCCAAAGGCATTCCCTGCTGCAAATTTCCTTCCTCCCATACCCTCAGTCAGTCTACCTGCAGTTGGCAGCAGTTCCCGCCCTGCAATTGCTCTCCAACTCCCATGCTTTAGCTTCCAGTCACATTCCATGGGACTTGTGTCCCTGTCCGGGGTACCTGTCCAGGAGGAGGAGTCCCCAGAGAACCTAACCTTGAAGGCCAGAATGATTTGATTGCAGGGCAGGGTGAATCAGAAACTCCTCTCTTAGAGGGTGAACACAAATTTCTTAGAAGGGACCCAAGGGAAGAAAAAGGAGTGACCCTACAAGAGACTAGGCCAGACAGGCATGCATGCATGCTAAGTTGCTTCAGTCATGTCCAACTCTTTGTGACCCTATAGACTGTAGCCCACCAGGTTCCTCTGTCCATAGGATTCTATAAGCAAGAAAACTGGAATGAGTTGCCATGCCCTCTTCCAGGGGATCATCCCAACCCAGGAATTGAACCCACATCTCATAAGTTTCCTGGATTGGCAGGCAGGTTCTTTACCACTAGTGCCACCTGGGAAGCCCAGGCCATACTTATCTGATAGTGTTCAAGGGGCCTACAGAGGCTAGCAGTAGCTGTGGCTCAGTACAGGGACAAAGATACTGGTAGCAACAGTCCTGGGAAATACTACCTAGTGTGAGAGCTCCTGGAGGCTACCATTAGCTCCACAAAACAGCCTGTAGGCTCCAACAACAGGTCACCTCAGGCCAAATAACTAACAATGTGCAAACACAGCCCCACCTATCAACAGAAAGCAGAATAAAAATTTACTAAGCAGGGCCTTGCTCACAAGAGGGAATGACCCAGCTCCATGCATCACCATTCTCTTCCACATGGAAGTCTGCAAAAGCCTCCTAGATGGCCTCATCCACCAGGGAACAGACAGTAGAAATAAGAACTATAATTCTGTAGCCTGGAAAACACAATCACAGAGAGACAGTAAGAAATGTCAGAATATGTCCCAGATGTAAGAACAAGAGAAAAACCCAGAAGAACAACTAAGTACAGTGGAGATAGGCAAATTTCTGAAAAAATAATTCAGAAAAATGATAATGAAGATGGTCCAAGACATTGGGGAAAAAATGGAGGCAAATATATTTTAAAAAATGCAAGAAATGTTTATCAAAAATCTAGAAGAATTAAAGAACAAAGAAAATAGATAATAGAATAACTGAAATGAAGAATACACAAGAAAGAATAAATAGCAAAAGAACTTAGGTACAATGGATAAGTCACCTGAAAGACAGAATGGTGTCCTATCTTCCAGGACATAACTGCAGAACACTCCTGCAGAAAAAAAAAAAAAAAAGAAACAAAACACTCCTGCAGAACAAAATAAAGAGAAAAACATGAAAAGAAGTGAAGATCTCTAGTAATTTTCTGGTGGTATCTTTAGGGTTTTCTATGTAGAGGACCATGTCATATACAAACAGTGAGAGTTTTATTTCTTCTTTTCCAATTGAGATTCCTTTTATTTCTTTTTATTCTCTGAATGCTGTGGCTAGGACTTCCAAAACTATGTTGAATAGTAGTGGTGAGAGTGGGCACCTCTGTCTTGTTCCTGATTGTAGAGGAAATGCTTTTAATTTTTTTGTCATTGAGGATAATGTTTCCTGTGGGTTTGTTGTATATGGCTTTAACTTGAGGTATGTTCCTCCTATGTCTGGTTTCCGGAGAGTTTTCATCATAAACTGGTGTTGAATTTTTTCAAAAGGCTATCTCTATGTCTATTGAGGTAATCATATGGTTTTTATCTTTCAATTTGTTAATATGGTGTATCACAATGTTTGATGTGAGAATATTGAAGAATACTTGCATCCCTGGGATAAAGCCCATTTGGTCATGATGTATGATCTTTTTAATATGTTTTTGGATTCTGGTTGCTAGAATTTTATTGTGGACTTTTGCATCAATGTTCTTCAGTGATATTGGCCTATACTTTTCTTTCTTTCTATTTATTTATTTTTTGACAACTTTGTCTGGTTTTGATAGTAGGATGATGTTGGCCTCACAGAATGAGTATGGGAGTTTACTTTCCTCTGAAATTTTCTGGAAGAGTTTAAGTATGATGGGTATTAGATCTTTACATTTTTGGTGAATATAATAAAGTTGCAGAATATAAAATTAATACACAGAAATCCCTTGCATTCCTATACACTAACAATGAGAAAACAGAAAGAGAAATTAAGGAAGCAATCCCATTCATCACTGTGATGAAAAGAATAAAATACTTGGGAATAAATATACCTAAAGAAACAAAAAACCTATAAATAGAGAATTAGCAAACATTGATGAAAGAAATCAAAGATGACACAAATAGATGGAGAAATATACCATGTTAATGGATCAGAAGAGTCAATATAGTGAAAATGAGTATACTACCCAAAGCAACCTATAGATTCAATACAATCCCTATCAAGCTACCAATGGTATTTTTCACAGAACTAGAAAAAATAATTTCACAATTTGTACAGAAATACAAAAAACCTCGAATAGCCAAAGCAATCTTGAGAAAGAAGAATGGTACTGGAGGAATCAACCTGCTTGACTTCAGACTATACTATAAAGCTACAATCATCAAGACAATATGGAACTGGCACAAAGACAGAAATATAGACCAATGGAAAAAAATAGAAAGCCCAGAGATATATCTACACACATATGAACACCTTATCTTCGACAAAGGAGGCAAAAATATACAATGAAGAAAAGACAATCTCTTTAAAAAGTGGTTCTGGGAAAACTGGCCAACCGCATGTAAAAGAATGAAATTAGAACACTTTCTAACACCATACACAAAAATAAACTCAAGATGAATTAAAGATCTAAATGTAAAATCAAAAACTATAAAACTCCTAGAGGAAAACATAGGCAAAACACTCTCTGACATAAATCACAGCAAGATCCTCTATGACCCACATCTGACAGTAATGGAAATAAAAACAAAAGTAAACAAATGGGACCTAAGTAAACTTAAAAGCTTTTGCACAATGAAGGAAACTATAAGCAAGGTGAAAAGACAGCCTTCAGAACAGGAGAAAACAATAGCAAATGAAGAAACTGACAAATAATTAATCTCACAAATATGCAAGCAGCTCATGCAGCTCAATATCAGAAAAATAAATGACCCAATCAAAAAATGGGCCAAAGAACTAAACAGACATTTTCCCAAAGAAGACTATAGATGGCTAACAAACACATGAAAAGATGTTCAACATCACTCATTATCAGAGAAATGTAAATCAAAACCATAATGAGGTTCCATCCAGGGATGGGGCACACATGCACACCCATTACTGATTCATGTCTATGTATGATGAAAATGATCACAATATTGTAAAGTAGTAGCCTCCAATTAAAATAGATAAATTAATTAAAAATAAAAAAACTGATATAATAAACTTATTTACAAAACAAAATAAGACTCACAAATTAGAAGATGAACTCATGGTTACCAGGGAAGAAGAATGGGGAGAAAAGGGGTAGACTGGGAGCTTGGGAATGATTTGTACACCTTCCTATATTTAAAATGAGTAACTGATGAGGACCTAATGTACAGCACAGGTATTTCTGCTAAATATTATGTAACATTATAATTCATAAAATAATTTTAAAAATAATAATTACATGTGTATATATAACTGAATCACTTTATGTACATCTGAAGCTAACCAAACATTGTTAATAAACTGTGAAGAAGAAAGAAGAGTGCTTCACTTTGGGCATGTTCAGCTCCAATACTTTGGTTACCTGTTTCAAAGAGTTGACTTATTGGAAAAGACCCTGTTGCTGGGAAATATTGAAGGTAGAAGGAGAAGGGGATGACAGAGGATGAGATGGTTGGATGTCATCACTGATTCAATGGATGTGAGTTTGAGCAAATTCTGGGAGATGACGAAGGACAGGGAAGCCTGGGTTGCTGGAGTCTATGGAGTGGCAAAGAGTTGGACATGATTGAGCAACTGAACAACAAATTTAGATTCAACCAGGCAGCCTTGCTATGGACCTTTGGATTAAGGGACTACATAGTGTGATTTCCCTGGATTCTATTTTATTTTAGTCTCCCAGACTTAGAGATAAAAACTCTTATAACTCAAACACCACAGGTGCAGGCAAAAAGAGATCTAACAAAAATTTGTTCTCTCTAATCAAAAGACTCAGAAAGTGACAGCCTTATTAAAAAGGAAGTTTTTAGACAGTAACTTCTCTACTCTAGGCAATCACCACAAAACAAAAATAAAACCATGGACCTGCCTCCTAATCCATTCCAGCAAAGGCCAAGTGAGGGATCTTGCTGCTGCTTCTAAGTCGCTTCAGTCGTGTCCGACTCTGGAAGATCCCATAGACAGCAACCCACCAGGCTCTGCCGTCCCTGGGATTCTCCAGGCAAGAACACTGGAATAGGTTGCCATTTCCTTCTCCAATACATTAAAGTGAAAAGTTAAAGTGAAGTCACTCAGTCGTGTCGGACTCTTAGCGACCCCATGGACTGCAGTCTACCAGGCTCCTGCATCCACGGGATTTTCCAGGCAAGAATACTGGAGTGGGGTGCCATTGCCTTTTCCAACTTCCAGTATTATTGGATGTAGTGAGACTGTGCCATATCCCCACTGGGACTATGTTACAGAAATTACATGTTCATCCTCATTGACCAGTAACAAGCCATCACTCTTTGGTGTAAGTGGAAATAACTGAGGAAACCAAGATTTCTATTAAACATTAATGAAGTGTTTCTCAACTTCCCAGTTGGGATGCGATCTCAGGATCCCAGTGGTGAATCATGGCTTTCACTGTTACCATTAGTAGCAAGGCAACCCTTATCATGTTCATGGGACCATGAAAGGAGCCATAATTCTCACTTCTGTCCAATAGTAACAAGGAATATACCACTTTAAGGTGGCAATGGAAGTTCAGTAAGGAGCCTAGATTTCTACCTTCAACTAGTGGCAATATTTTAATTACTGTCCTCTATGCCATAATGTGACCTTCTGTCGTGATTTCTACTCCCTTTTCACTGTATTATTTTACTCTGGTATAGTTTATTATGAACAAATTGCTTTCTTAGTGTTTTAATATTAGTTTGTTACCTTAATATTTCTTCGTTAAATATAGTTCCATACATTTTGTGATTTCCCTAATTCCTGTACAAAGGTATTTTTGAGAAATTTTGTTTTATTTCTTGAAAAAACAAATTCCTCCAGAACTAATTTCTTTTTCACCTTTATTCCTTTTTTTTTATTTCATCGTTTCCATTTCCTTTCATTTCCATTATAATTTGTTCTAGTATTTTTGTCCTCTCATATCTTTCCAAACTGTTTGCCCTGGATCTTGCACTTGATCAAGTGTACTGTGAGTGTGTTAGTTTTGTCTCACGTGAAACATTAGATGAGTTCTGTGTTTAGGTTTTTCTTTCAGAGTTTTAGATCAAAAAATGACAGTTGTAGGTTCTGGTATTTAACCATTTTATGATTTTTTATTTTTTTAATCAGCTTGGGGCTGGGACTGGAGGCTAGCAAAGGTTTTTATGGCATGTAAATGTTTCCACTTATGTCTTATATTTTTAAAGTTCATACTGCCTTGTTGGAGTTATTATATAAAATAATGTGAGTATTGGTGGTGGGAGAGTTTTGACTTGTATGATTATCCTAGCTAAATGTGATTCTAATATTTGAATAATATTCATTTCTTTCTTTTTCCAAGGCCACCACAAGAGATAAAAGAGGACTTTTGCTCACAGTGGCAGATGGCCCTAACTTGGGCTACTGTTTTTGTGTTTTAGCACATACATGTATAGGGTTTTAAATTTGCTTTTTGTTAATCATTAATTATTTAAATGTTGGTGATAATTAGTATTGCTGCTTTTCTGTCATCAGAAGGAAACTAAATGACACATTCTAATAATGATGCCAGTTTCTAGCAAGTAAGTAGCCTAAACAAAGAAATATATTATATATATTTTCCCTCAATATTTAGAGTCACTCCTTTCCCATCTGGCCCACTACCACCTTAATATCCTTTCCTTTCAGGCCATAATCATCAAAAACACATTATAAACTAGTGAAATTAATTTTAATTACTTAATTACCTTTCTCCACACAGTACTAATGTCTGATGGTGATTGGTGGGGATGGCAGGCCTGGGCTGATGAGAAAGTCATTTCTGCAGATTATTATTGCTTACTTTCAATTTTCATTAGTTTATTCCTTTACTATTAGACAATACTTTGTAAGATTTTTAGTACAGAATTTGTCTGACAAGGTTGAGACAAGGTGTTACTAGTTTCTCTTTGCGATTTTTATTTCCTTTAGATGTGTAAGATGGGTTCTGTGAATTTTGATTTAATCTTCAAATTTTTTCAACTACCAAAATTTAGTTAGCAATATATTTATGATTCTAGCTGCATTATGGCAGTAATAGAACTTGTATTGATTACGATATTTCTCACTTAGCTCTAAAGCGATTTATGGCAATAATAGCAATGAAAGTCGCAATCTCAAGCCTTGTTTTAATTGGATAATTTATTATGTTTCTTAATGAATATCCTTATTTATGAAAGTATTCTTAGAAATGCTCATTTTTATCAGAAGAGTGACTGATAGCTAAGGACCGATATTTGAGTGCAAATCTTTTGTTTCAAACGTAAAATCAACATAAAGTTCAAATCTTATCAATGGCAGGTCAGTTGAAAATTACCTATCTACAAAAGGGATAGATAGTTTTAAGCTCTCAGTATTGACCAGAAACTAGTTAAACTAGTTGATCTCTTAGTGATATTCCCTAGCTTGCCTGATGCTGCCACCAAGGTTGCTGGTATAAGTAAACACACACACACACACACACACACCTCTATATATACATATCAGCTTTTGGAACATTTGTCATGACTTTCAAAGAAGTTACCATGTTCTACATCTTTGAAAATGTCACTAAAAATATCACAGGAAAGAAAGATGATACATTAGCTGCTTTTCTCTACATTCTAGGTTTGTCATTGAAGGAAATAGCCATTTAGAATTGGAGTAAACGTCCCAGGAATGTCTCTAATACCTTGGAATAATTTTATTTCATTAAGAATGCTTTTATCTGAGAAATATGTTGCCATATAGAGATGTCTCTAGTGAAAGGATAAAAGATGTGGCTTGCCCATAAGGTCAGAAAATATGAAAGCATGAGTCAAAACAACAAATATTTAAAAATATATTTCACATTTCAGAGAGTAACATTCAATACATGTCCTTCAACCAGATATTCTCTCCTTTACTTGTTTGCATTTGGTGGCATTTGGAATACTAACCTTCAAACTGCATTTTTATTTTTTCTACTTTCTCCTTTCCTAGCTAGGACTAATTTTAATCAAATGGTAATTAAAATAGGTACTGCATAACCAACTCACTTTTATGAAAGTAACTAAAGCTTCTAGATTCATGCATTTTCCATTCCCAACTCTTGTTAGAAGCAATGAAAAATACTATTTTTACTTGCAGCACAACTCTTGTTGCAGTAATCATTCAAGTTCTAATAAATCGCTTTCAAATAACTTGTCTGGGCTTATCAATTTTTCTTATTTTCCATAAAAGTGTATAATTCATAGTTTCATGCTACTGATTCTAAGAAAATATGATTTGCCATTATTTTATTATGAAATAATGGGAAGTTGTATCAGAAGGTGGGTTATTTGTAGAAAGCCCTGAACAAACATGATAAGCATTTTCATTGCTTAAATTCTTCTTTCTTTCTCTTTTATGGTATCTGAGTATGATACAGAGGACTCCTCCCACCCAAAAAAAAAAAAAAAAAAAAAGTTTCATGTGGAAAAAAAATAACCTTGAGAAACATAATTACATTTCTTGCTCACTTACTTTACGCCCATGTTATTAAAACACACCACCCACTTACCTATAGTGAGGTAAATTCTTTATGGATCACTTTAAAAGCCCATTATCATTACTTTTAAGATGAACTCTTGAGCAATCTCTACATGCACTCATTAAATAACATGCAAATTATAGATCCAATAAATGGAGCTGCTGTATGTGACATTAAAAAAGTAAAAGTTTCCTCTCAGAGTGCCATTTCTCATAGCTATTGATACATCATACAGTTTCCATTCTGGAGCTGCTTGAATGTCATTGGCAGCCTGGAGCTCAGAGCCCTGGATCGCTTGTCAACTTTGTGATCAGCCAAAAGCAGCCCACCTCTCCTTTGGAAGGGCTTGCCTGTTAGCCATTGCCAGACTCTGGTAAACAGCTCAGTATGCATCTGGTGATTATGAAATCTCATTTCATTGCATTACTAATTTACAGGGAATGAAATTATAAACAAGGTGATTACTGAGCATAATTTATGGTCCATGTAATTATATAGCTGTCAAAGTAGAGCTGGCAGTGGAATTGTGCAGAAGAGGGCTGCACTTTTGCCTGGTCTACTGAGTTTGTTAATTGTCCACAGCTGCAAATAATTTTTTTGTAGTGCAAGATCAGCAAACTTTAATCTGGAGAGCCAGCTAGAGCTGGTTATAATTACCTGCCTGACTGGAAATGTTGCCTACTGGTTTTGAAGATCTTCAGGTGATGGAAAATTACTCCTTCAGCCTTTAAATCAATGGAGAAGAACATGTGCAGCTTTCTGTAAGAAGACACAAGAGCTAATGAATCAGTAGCAGTAATAAAGCATGCAGGACCACAAACAAAAATATATAAATGTATTCTTTTCATACTTAAATGTATATAATAAATTAACAGTGGTAGAAAGGTAATTTAGTGCTGCTATAATGAAAAATAAACAGAAACAGAATCTACTTTGTTCTTTCTCAATAAATTAGGTCTTTAATTATGACTTTGTTAAGAGCATTTATGGCTTATGAAGGGGGCCATGTTTGCAAATAGTCAGAAGCAAGTGAGACATTCCAGAATATCTTAATATGTTGCCAAAATAAACAGGTGAGAAACAAAGCAAAAAGTGGGCCATTAAAGCCAAAGGTCTTGTTTACACAGTTACAATCTGATTTGGTGGGTTTTTTCCTATTCCCCAAAAGAACCATGCATTGTTTTGCTGTTTTAATTTTGTAGATACTGTCTAGAAAGCATAAGCTATTCTTCATATAGCTGTTTGTGCTGCAGATAAATCTAAAAATGTTACTGTACAAATAGAGTTATGTAAACCTTATTGTCTATATAAACAAACCAGAGTCCCTCTGCAATACTGATCTGTTGTTGCATATGCAGTTAATAATGAGATTATAGAATTATTGTTCCCTTGTCCTTTTCTGCTATTTTTAAGATCAGATATATCCAGATTTCTGCAGGAGAATTCCTCCTGAATAATAGCAAATATTTTAATATATTTACTACTTTCCTAGAATCAGAGGATAG
Source organism: Bison bison bison (assembly GCF_000754665.1). Lineage (NCBI taxonomy): Eukaryota > Metazoa > Chordata > Mammalia > Artiodactyla > Bovidae > Bison > Bison bison. The sequence goes on from NW_011492547.1 coordinate 58,860, forward strand.
TCAGAGAATGGAAGTTTTGTCTTGGAGATTTGGCATATATTAATATAAATGCTATCATCACTGATGGGAAGCAATTGATGTATTTTTAAGTTTTGAGTTAAAATAAAAAGTATGAGTAGTGGTTTTGCAGTTAAATATAATTTTACATATTACCAGTAAGACACAAATTAATTTCATTAAAAATTCTGAATTTATGATGTGCAAGATGCATTATGCAATTTTCTAATAGACTACAACATGATATAGTAATTTGAAAGCAGAATAGTTAATCATCATAATATAATAGGAGTCTTTGAGATGGTCTGGGTATATGAAATTTTTTTTATCTCAAAATTGATAAAATCATGTATTATAACTAGCAACTAGAGAACATTTTTTAGAAACCACTTTGTGGCTATGTGGAAGTAGAGATTTGTAGTCAGAAAGATGTTCATATAAGACATTGTTTATTAGTAGTAAAAGATTAGAAACAGTCTAAATTCCATTTTATGTAAGATGATTTTAGTAAATTATGATATATAATTAAGCTGTAATTTTAAGTGAAATGAGCAAGGAGAAGCATTCTATTATAAAGGTACCTTTAAACTGAGTAAACTAGAAAATTGAAAAGACTTGGAAAAGAGAAAAATAAACAGTGAAGAAGTTAGATTTGTAGAATGATGCATATCTTTACTTAAAAAGTACCATTATTAAAAATTACTTATTTAACACATATTAAAGAATATTTAAAGACAAAGCAAAAGCTGCCTCCCTCTCCCATTTCCTATTGAATTCTGAGGCTCTTAAAGACTCTGTCTTGCAGATAACAGGACCCTAATTTCCCAGAGAAGGGCCAGAGCTCTGCATCAGCTGGCAAGTTTTCTAACAGCCAGGACATCCCCAAGACTCATTGGATTAACTATAACATGGCACCAGCTCTGAAGCATCCGGGAAAAGATTGAGAAAATGCCTGCACTTCCTGAACTGGTTAATTTGTTGGTGTCAGTACAGCCAGGGAGGCTGAGTTTGTGAGGGAAATGTATCTGTAATGAGGTTGTAGGAATTATTTGTCAAAAAGGAGACAGTCAAAACCAGCATTTCCTCTAAGTTAATAAAAATTCACAGTGGGCAACTCTATCTAAAGAATCACTCTTGTCTTTGTGTTCTAAGGTTACGGGAAATTCAGTTTCTCAAGGTTCTAATGCAAATTGATTTTCAGATAGCGTGAATAACTGTATAGTAGAAAGCTAAAGAAAATAGGAAACAGAAGCTCACTTTCAAAAGAAAAAACAAATTATGATATCAAATAATTTACTCTGTTCTATGTGATTCTATAGAGTCATATTTTATTTAATAATAATGCACCACATTTCAAGATAAATTTGTTATCAATTTTCCCAGTGTCCAACCACGCAAATATCTGTAAAGAGGGGTAGTCTTAATACAGGAGAAGACTTTAATTGATTTACATTGGTTAATTTAATCCAAATACACATGACTCTTTTTGCTTACTTTTATCTGAGTAAAATCACCATATATTGTCTTAATTCTGCCTCCTTTTCCATATTCATGGTTCACTGAACATGAAAAAGTTGCATCCTTTCCCACCTTAAAAATATTTGTGTTGCTTCTACCCTCTTCTCTCCCATATTATAAATATGTGTAAATATTTCTCTATCCTTGACCAGATTTCAGATACAAGCATATTTAAATAACTTCTACATCATTCTATTCTATCACCATATGCTTTCCAAAAACAGAGGGACAAATTGGTGTTGAGAAAAGATGACTCCTGTAAACCTCTCATGTTCCAAACAGAAAAACACAAACAAAATCAAATCAGCTTACTCTTCCCATTTAAGTAAAAAAAAGAGTAGAGAGCAAATGTAGCTGAAGTTCATCATCATATTTTTCCTATTAAACACAAAATCCTCATCTTTATGAGGCACCCTTCCTTACTATTTTTCTGTCTCTCAATTGTCTCAAGAAAAGATTTATCTTTATTTCCTTGATGTTCTGCGTACAAATGTGTATTCACAATGCAGCAATTAGGTTCGATGCATGATACAGGATGCTTGGCGCTGGTGCACTTGGATGACCAGAGGGATGATACGGGGAGGGAGGTGGGAGGAGGGTTCAGGGTGGGGAACACGTGTATACCCGTGGCAGATTCATGTTGATGTATGGCAAAATCAATACAATATTGTAAAGTAATTAACCTCAAATTAAAATAAATAAATAAATAAAAATCTATAGCCTAGACTTGGGTTCTGTCTTAGGCTTTGGGGGAAATAGTCATTCTTTTCTTTTTTCTCCATCATGTGGGTATTCATGGTATACTTCTGTCATTATACTTCTTAGACCCGCCCCCCTCCCATCAATTTTGTATAGGAAAGGGGTAGGTAATATTTTAAAATATGCTCCAATAACTAAGGTAGAAAAAATAATTTGCCTCTCAGTTATCACATCTCTAATATAGTTGCCATAAAACTTTTTGTCTTAATTGGAGTATAATTGATATGCAATGTTGTTTTAGCTTCTGCTGTACGACATGATAAATCAGCCATAAGTATACATATATCCCCTCACTCTTGAGCCTTCCTCCCATCTCCCATCCCACTCCTCTCAGTCATCACTGAGCACCAAGCTGAGCTCCCTGTGCTATACAACAGCTTCCCACTAGCTATCTATTTTACACAAGAAAGAGTATATATGTAAGTGTTACTCTCTCAATTTATCCACCTTGTCCTCTGTTGTGCCCACTAGTCCCTTCTTTATGTCTGTGTCTCTATTCCTGCTCTGCAAATAGGTTCTTCAGTACAATTTTCCTAGTAAACTTTTGCTTGCCTTCTTTCCCATTTTCTGAGAGGAAATGGAAAAATCCTTTTTAACAAGGAATGTTGATCTGAATATGTAGAGCATTTTAATTAAGCAGTTTTCCCCATCCTACTCTTATTAAAAATTTTAATGTCCCAGCTGCTAAGAAAAAGATATTTAAGCCTAGATATGATTTTCATAGCAATCGAATTGTATGCAATCAATCTAATACCAAGTAAACTATGCAATACATGATTTGGGGAAAGTAGGCTACCCAAAGGAAGAAAACCATTCAGCAGGAACTCTGTTCAACAGGATGTCAGCTATGCACATGACTTTCTACTACATATTGATATCTTAAATATTCTTTACTTCAGCCTAATCTGTCAGATGCCATGGGAAGAAAAAGGAGCATTTATCACCCTATTTCAAAGAAGTGAATAATTGTTCTAATTTTTATTTTCTTTAATATTTTATTCTTTATTTTTTAAAAAGGTTTTCTTCCCCTAGTGTTTATTTCAGTAGCACAATGTTGAATTATTTCCATCTGGCAGGCTGGGGAAATTGTCATGTATATGGAGACCAAGCCAGAAACTAATATGATAAGTTATTTATTAGTTCTGGTTCTCTGGTTGTTTTACCCTAGTGGGGCTTGTGGAGATACTTAGTCTTTGCTTATTTGTAATTATTTTATTTAAAGGAAAGTGAATGCTGATATTTCTGTACAAAAAATAAATACTTACATGGAGTCAAACAAACTAGGAATACTTGTTTCCATATCCAGACCTTGAAGCTGGTTATGGTGAATGGTGATTCCATTGTACAAAGGAACACAAAGGTGAAAGAGTATAACCAAACTTCATTACTGATAGGCAAATCTGTGGAATTATTGTTCCTGAAATATAGAGCTCAAATAAACAGATAATAAACTGGAAGCCTTTCGCCAAGAACCAGTACTAAACTTAATCTGTCAAGTTTAGATTAGGAGAAAAGATACAATGACATAAGCAAAGATAAAAAGTGGCAAAAAGAATGAAGTACAATCAAGAAGGCACCATATGACTAAGACGTAACCTTCAATACTGGTGACCTTTTAGGGGAATTTGGGGAAAGGTTGAGGATGTCAAGGTCTCCAAAGCACAAAGTTATCAGTAGTGAATAGTGCCTTCAATGCTTTGCAATAATCACTACAAAAGAAATAGAGCACATGCAAATGCAGTAATAAAATACACTTGTGTCCTAAGTATGCCTTCAGTTCAGTTCAGTCGCTCAGTCGTGTCCAACTCTTTGTGACCCCATGAATTGCAGCACGCCAGGCCTCCCTGTCCATCACCAACTCCCAGAGTTCACTCAGACTCACATCCATCGTGTCAGTGATGCCATCCAGCCATCTCATCCTCTGTTGTCCCTTTCTCCTCCTGCCCCCAATCCCTCCCAGCATCAGAGTCTTTTCCAATGAGTCAACTCTTCACATGAGGTGGCCAAAGTACTGGAGTTTCAGCTTCAGCATCATTCCTTCCAAAGAAATCCCAGGGCTGATCTCCTTCAGAATGGACTGGTTGGATCTCCTTGCAGTCCAAGGGACTCTCAAGAGTCTTACAGGCAGCATAGATTGCAGTATATATAAAATAGTGAAACAATTAACTTCTCTGCATTGCTGCTGCCAGAGGGATATTTTGATGGTGCCAAGTAAGTGTCATGACATTTTTCTCATTTTTCTCTAAGAAAAATAACAAAAGAGTTTGAAATGATCAAGGAAAATGATTAGATATCTTTTATAGCACATCTAGAAAATGGGTTACTTCACCTATCAGTCTTTAAGCCATCACAAACTGATGGAACTGATAATTCTATCAGATTTTCTATAGAAAGCTGATAGAGCTAAAAACTATGCTCATATATATAGAAATGCAAATAAATTTTGTCTGGTTATGTTCAATTGATTATCCCCTGTAGATAACTACCAGCTGCACTCATTTGCATATTCATTTCAGTGTTTGTGATCAATTGTGTGTCTGTTTGAATTTGTTCATTGAGAGTTGGACTATAAAGAAAGCTAAGCACTGAAGAATTGATGCTTTTGAACTGTGGTGTTGGATACTTTGGCCACCGGATGTGAAGAACTGACTCATGGAAAAAGAACCTGATTCTGGGAAAGATTGAAGGCAGGAGAAGAAAGAGATGACAGAGGAAGAGATGGTTGGATGCATCACCGACTGGAAGGATATGAATTTGTGCAAGCTCCCAGAATTGGTGATGGACAGGGAAGTCTGGTGTGCTGTAGACCATGAGGTAGCAAAGAGATGGACACAACTGAGAGACTGAACTGAACTGATAATTGGATAAAATTTGGCATGTATAAATTTTAAATTTCTATGAGATTTTTAATTTTCAAAAGTCAATTAAAGAACCTGCTTTCTTACAACCCTTGTCTTCTACAAGGGATATTGACATAGAGGACTAAGGTTAGAGAGCAAATGTCATGCTGAAAATTGATTAAGAAGACATTCAACTAAGGGATATAGTAATGTGGAAATGATTTGTCCAGCTTGGATGAAGGATAAATATGAATGGTATGAAAAACACCAAGAGGATAGAAGTATATAGAAAAATGTTTTAGAGTTGAACAGAGAGAATATTTCTAGCCATGCTTATTATAGTTTTCCATCTACTTGCTACTGAAGAAAAAAAAAACTAACTTAAAAAATATATACATTTGTATATGCCTATTTTTATGTGTCCCCTTCATGGTTCACAGCCTTGTCATGGCAAAGGGACTTGCATAACTCAATGAAGCTATGAGCCATGTCATGCAAGACAATCCAAGATGGATGGGTCTTGAGTCCTTATTTCAAAATTCAGGCTTAAATTGAAGAAAGTAGGGAAAGCCATTAGGCCATTCATATATCACCTAAATCAAATTACATACCAAATACAGTGGAAGTGATGATTAGATTCAAAGGTTAAAATCCTTCAGGCTAGGGTTCAGTAGTATAAGAACTAAGAAATTCCAAATGTACTAGCTAAGTTTAGAAAAGGCAGAAGAACCAGAAATCAAATTGCTAACATTTGTTGGATCCTGGAGAAAACAAGGGTATTCCAGAAAAACATCTATTTCTGTTCCATTAACTATGCTAAACTTTTGACTGTGTGGATCAAAACAAACTGTGGAAAACCCTTAAAGGGATGGGAATACAAGACCATTTTACTTTCTCCTGAGAAACCTGTGTGCAAGTCAAAAAGCAACGGTTAGAACAAGACATGAAACAATGGACTGGTTCATAATTGGGAAAGAAGACAAGGCTGCAGATTGTCATACTGCTTATTTACCTTATGTGAAGTGTACATCAAGCAAAATGCCCGGCTGGGTCATATGGTAGGTCTATTCCTAGTTTTGCAAGGAATCTCTGTACTGTTCTTCATAGTGGTTGTATGAACCTATTTGCAGGGTAGCAGTGGAGACCCAGACCTAGAGAAGAGACTTGTGGGCACAGTAAGGGAAGGAGAGGGTGGGACATATTGACAAAATAGCACAGAAACATATAGAGTACTATATGTAAAATGGATAGCAAGTGGGAATTTGCTGTGTGACACAGGAAGCTCAATCCATTGCTCTGTGACAACCTAGAGGGGTGGGATAGGGTAGGAAATGGGAGAAGGTTCAGGAGGGAGAGGACATATGTATGCTGTTGCTAAGTCACTTGTCATGTCCGACTCTGTGCGACCCCATAGACAGCAGCCCACCAGGCTCCCCTGTCCCTGGGATTCTCCAGGCAAGAACACTGGAGTGGGTTGCCATTTCCTTCTCTAGGACATATGTATACCTGTAGCTAATTCATGTTGATGTATGTCAGGAAGCTAACACAGTATTATAAAAACAATTATCCTCCAATTAAAAAAGAGAAGAAAAAAGCTGCCTGGCTGGATGAACCACAAGCTGGAATAAAAATTGCTGGGAGAAATATCAACAACTTCAAATATGCAAATGATACCACTCTAATGGCAGAAAGAGAAAAGGAAATTAAAACTCTCTTGACAAGGGTGAAAGAAGAGAGAGAGAAAGCTAGCTTAAAACTCAACATTAAAAAAAAAAAAAAACTAGGATCATGGCATCTGGTCCCATCACTTCAATGCAAATAGAAGCCAAAATAGTGGAAACAGTGACAGATTTTATTTCTTGGGCTCCAAAATCACTGTGCTTAGTTGCTTCACCATGTTGGACTCTTTGCCAACTTACAGCTATGGCCAGCCCGGTTCCTCTGTTCACAGCGATTCCCCAGGCAAGAATAGTGGTGTGGATTGCCATACCTTCCTCCAGGGGAGCTTCCCAATCCAGGGATTGAACCCAGATATCCCATATCCTTTACTGTTTGAGCCACCAGTGAAGCCCTAGATAGCATACTAAAAAAAAAGAAAAGAAAA
>NW_011492547.1:66177-69113 GCF_000754665.1 Bison bison bison
AAAAAAAAAAAAAAAAAAGAGAGAGAGACATCGCTTTGCTGATGAAGGTCCATCTAGTCAAAGCTATGGTTTTTCCAGCAGTCATGTACAGATGAGAGTTGGACCACAAAGAAGACTGAGCACCAAAGAACTGATGTTTTCAAATTATGGTGCTAGAGAAAACTCCTGAGAGTCCCTTGGACAACAAAGAAACCAAACCAATCAACTCTAAAGGAAATCAACCCTTATATTCATTAGAAGGACTGATACTGAAGCTGAAGCTCCAATATTTTAGTCAGCTGATGTGAAGAATTGATTCAATGGAAAAGATCCCTTTGCTAGGAAAAACTGAAGGCAAAAGGAGAAGGGGGCAGCAGAGGATGAAATGGTAGGATAGCATCACTGACTCAATGGATGTGAGTTTGAGAGAACTGTGAGATAGTGAAGGACAGGGAATCCTGGTGCACTCCAGTCCATGGGGTCACAAAAATTCAGAAACAACTTAGAAACTAAACAACAAACAGTATTTTTACATATACATTAAGTAAAAAGTGAAAGTGAAGTCTTGTCCGACTCTTTGTGACCCCATGGACTGTAGCCCACCAGGCTCCTCTGTCCATGGGATTTTCCAGGCAAGAGTACTGGAGTGGGTTGCCATTATATTAGGCTATGTAATCCAATATCAGCTCCATTATTATCAGCATATTGTCCTGTTGTCAAAAGTTGTAAATTAATCAATTCCTCCATGGGTTACTATAGATACTTGAATTCTCCAACACCACAGTTCAAAAGCATTAATATTTTGGTGCTCAACTTTCTTTATAGTCCAACTCTCACAGCCACACATGACTACTGGAAAAACCATAGCTTTGACTAGATGGGTCTTTGTTGGTAAAGCAATGTTTCTGCCTTTTAATACGCTGTCTAGGTTTGTCACAACTTTCTTTCCAAGGACCAAGCATACTCTCATTCCATGGGTGCTGTCATCATCTGCAGTAATTTTGAAGCCCAAGAAAACAAAGTATATCACTGTTTCCATTGTTTCCTCATCTATTTAACATGAAGTGATGGGACTCGATGTCATTATCTTCATTTTTGGAATGTGGTGTATTAGGCCAGCATGTTAACTCTCCTCTTTCACTTTCATCAAGAATCTCTTTAGTTCTTCTTCACTTTCTGCCATAAAGGTGGTGTCATTGCATGTATGGGGTTATTGATATTTCTCCTGCCAATCTTGATTCCAGCTTGTGCTTCATCCAGTCCTGCATTTTCCATGATGTACTATGCATACGGCAGAAAGTGAAGAACTAAAGAGACTCTTGACGAAAGTGGAAGAGGAGAGTGAAAAAGTTGGCTTAAAGCTCAACATTCAGAAAACTAAAATTATGGCATCTGGTCCCATCACTTCATGGCAAATAGATGGGGAAACAGTGACTGACTTTATTTTTCTGGGTTCCAAAATCACTGCAGATGGTGATTGTAGCCATAAAATTAAAAGATGCTTGCTCCGTAAAAGAAAAGTTATGACCAACCTAGAGAGCATATTGAAAAGCAAAGACACTACTTTGCCAACAAAGGTCAGTCTAGTCAAGTCTGTGTTTTTTCCAGTAGTCATGTTATGGATATGAGAGTTGGACTATAAAGAAGGCTGAGCACAGAAGAATTGATGCTTTTGAACCGTGGTGTTGGAGAAGACTCTTGAGAGTCCCTTGGACTTCAAGGAGATCCAACCAGTCCATTCTAAAGGAGATCAGTCCTGGGTGTTCACTGGAGGGACTGATGTTGAAGCTGAAACTTCAGTACTTTGACTATCTGATGCAGAGAGCTGATTCATTTGAAAAGACCCTGATGCTGGGAAAGATTCAGGATGAGAGGAGAAGGGGATGACAGAGGATGAGATGGTAGGATGGTATTACCGACACAATGGACATGGATTTGGGTGGACCCCGGGCATTGGTGATGGACGAGGAGGCTGGGCGTGCTGTGCTTCATGGGGTTGCAAAGAGCCAGACTTGACTGAGAGACTGAACTCTGAAATCAGAACTATGCATATAAGTTAAATAAGCCTAGTGACTATAAACAGTCATGACGTACTCTTTTCCTAATTTGGAACTGGTCCGTCCCATGTCTGTGTCTAACCGTTGCTTCTTGACTGGCATACAGATTTTTCAGAAGGCAGGTAAAGTGGTCTGGTACTCCCATCTCTAAGAATTTCCCACAGTTTCTTGTGATCTACCAGTTAAAGGCTTTGGTGTAGTTGATAAAGCAGAAATTGATTTTTTTTTGCCAAGTCTCTTGCTTTTTTTATGCTCCAGTGGATGTTGGCAATTTGATCTCTGGTTCCTCTGACTTCTCTAAATCCTGCTTGAACATCTGAAAGTTCTCTTTTCACTCCAGGATGTCTGGCTCTTGGTGAGTGATCACACCACTGTAGTTATCTGGGTCATGAAGATCTTTTTTGTATAGTTATTCTGTGTTTTCTCGCCACTTAAGTATCTTAAGCTTTTGTCAGGTCTATAAGATTCCTGTCCTTTATTGTGCCCATCTTTTTCTGAAGTGTTCCCTTGTTATCTCTAATTTTTGAAGAGATCTTTTGTCTTTCTCATTCTATTGTTGTCCTCTCTTACACTGATCACCGAGGAAGGCTTTCTTATTTCTCTCTGCTATACTTTAGAACTCTGTATTCTGATGGGAATATCTTTCCTTTTCTCCTTTGCCTTTTGCTTCTCTTCTTTTCTCAGCTATTTGTAAGGCCTCCTTAGACAACCATTTTGTCTTTTTGCATTTCTTATTCTTGGGGATGATCTTGATCACTGCCTCCTGTACCATGTCATGAAGCTGTATCCATAGTTCTTCAAGCACTCTGTCTATCAGATCTAATCCCTTGAATCTATTTGTCACTTCCACTGTATGATTGTAAGGGATTTGATTTAGGTCATACCTGAATAGTCTAGTAG
>NW_011492547.1:69213-102447 GCF_000754665.1 Bison bison bison
CTGCCTCCTGTACCATGTCATGAAGCTGTATCCATAGTTCTTCAAGCACTCTGTCTATCAGATCTAATCCCTTGAATCTATTTGTCACTTCCACTGTATGATTGTAAGGGATTTGATTTAGGTCATACCTGAATAGTCTAGTAGTTTTCCCTACTTTCTTCAATCCGAATTTTGCCATAAGAAGTTCATGATCTGAGCCACAGTCAGCTCCTGGTCTTGTTTTTGCTAACTGTATAGAGCTTCTCCATTTTCAGGTGCAAAGAATAGAATCAATCTGTTTTCGTATTGACCATCTGATGATATCCCTGTTTAGAGATGTCTCTTGTGTTGTTGGAAGAGGATGTTTGCTATGACTAGTGCATTGTTTGGCAAAACTGTTAACCTATGCTCTGCTTCATTTTGTACTTCAAGGCTTAATTTTCCTGTTACTCCAGGTATCTGTTGACTTCTGAAAAGGACATTTTTTTTTTTGGTGTTAGTTCTAGAAGTTCTCGTAGATCATCATAGAACCATTCAACTTCAGCTACTTCAGCATTAGTGGTTGGGGCATAGATTTGGATTACTGTAATTTTGAGTGGTATGCCTTGGAAATGAATAGAGATCATTCTGTCATTTTTGAGATTGCTCCCAAGTACTTTATTTCAGACTCTTTTGTTGACTCTGAGGGTTACCATTTCTTCTAAGGGATTTTTGCCCACAGTAGTAGATATAATGGTCATCTGAATTAAAATCCCCCATTCCAGTCCATTTTAGTTCACTGATTCCTAAAACGTTGATGTTCACTCTTGCTGTCATCTGTTTGACCACTTCCAATTTACCTTGATTCATGGACCTAACATTCCAGGTTCCCAAGCAATATTATTCTTTATAGCTTTGGAGTTTACTTTCATCACCAGTCACATCTACAACTAAGTATTTTTTGTTTGGTTGGTTGGTTTGTTGGTTGGCTTTTGCTTTGGCTCTGTCTCTTCATTATTTCTTGAGCTATTTCTCCACTCTTCTCCAGCAGCATATTGGTGCCCACACCTTCCGACCTGGGAAGTTCATTTCTCTGTGTCTTATATTTTTGCCTTTTCATACTGTTCATGGTGTTCTCAAGCTTGAATATTGAAGTGACTTGCCATTCCCTTCTCCACTGCACCATGTTTTTTCAGAACTCTCCACCATGACTCATCCATCTTGGTGGTCCTACACGTGATGGCTCATAGTTTCATTGAGTTAGAGAAGGCTGTGTGGTCCATGTGATCTGTTTGATTAGTTTTCTGTGACTGTGGTTTTCATTCTGTCTGCCCTATGATTAATAAGGATAAGAGGCTTATGGAAACTTCCTGATGGGAGAGACTGGCTGTGGGGGCAACTGAATCTTCTTCTCGTGGGTGGGACCATGGTCAGTAAATCTTTAACCAATTTTATGTTGATGGATGGGGCTGTGTTCTCTCCCAGTTGTTTGGCCTGAGGCCAAGCTCTAAATCCACTGGAGACCCTGGGAAACTCACAGACTATACTAAGTCTGACTTAGTCTCTTGTGGGGACACAGCTCCTTTCTCCTGGTTTCTTATGTACACAAGGCTTTATTTGTGCCCTCCAAAAGTCTGTTTCACCAGTCCTGTGAAAGTCTTGTATTCAAATCCCATTGGGCCTCCAAAGTCAAATTCCCTGAGGGTTCTCAGTCCCTTTGCTAGATTCCAAGGTTTTGAATCTATTTTTGGTCCTAGAACTTTCTTAACAGCATGATACTTTATTTGGTGTAAGGTTTGCAATTTGTGGGTCATCTGCTCAGCAGCTATAAGGTGGGGTTAATGGAAACCTCCTCCAAGAGGACTTATGCCACATGCTATATGACTCAGGTCTGCTTCAGCCAGAGCCCTTGTCCCTGAGGCAGGCCACAGTAATTGAATATTACTCAGCTATAAAAAAGAACCATTTGTGTCAGTTCTAATGAGCTGGATGAAAGTAGAGCCTATTATACAGAGTAAAGTAAGTCAGAAAGAGAAACACCAATACTTATATTAACACGTATATGTGAAACTTAGAAAGACGGTAATGGCAATTTTATATTCAACGAAGCAAAAGAGACATAGATGTAAAGAACAGACTTTTGGACTCTGGTAGAAGGTGAGGGTGGGATGATTTGAGAGAATAGCATTGAAATGTATATTATCATATGTAAAATAGATGACCAGTGCAAATTAGATGCATGAAGCAGGACACTCAAAGCCAGTGCTCTTGGACAACCCAGAGGGATAGGGTGGGGAGCATGGTGGGAAGGGTTCAGGATGGGGAAACACATGTGCACCCATGGCTGATTCATATCAATGTATTGCAAAACCATCACAATATTGTAAAGTAATTATCCTCCAATTAAAATATTTATTTAAATGTACCACTATACTTAAACAACCTATCATTGTATTCTCATAACTTTTAGTTCCATAGATTATTGTGAAATTGGGAAAAATGCATTTTATTAGTAAACTCAGTGATAAGTTACCATTTATAAAGGTTTATTTTCATGATATGAGATTAGACATATGAGCAAGTCCTTGATTAAAGATTAAAGTTACATAATTTCCAATGAAAGCATAAATGAAAGTAAACTTTTAATATTAGAAGGAAAGTAATAAAAGGTAAAATTTTTATTCTTGAGCTTCTCTAAGTGAAGTTTTAAAATGTTGTTTATTAAATACTGATTTAATTTAATAAAGAAAGTGGTGTTAATTATCTTATTTAAGTGCTTTTGAGGGAATTCTGCTGATATGATTAAGTTACTGAAATGTCTGTATACAAGAAAAGATTCATTTCTAGCTGAAATTCTCTGAATTATCCATGGAAATGTAGGCAAGATGAGCACAAATGAGGTGGGTCACTATTGACTCTTGACAGCTTTCAGTCGTTCAATTTAAAAAATGGTCTGTCTACCCTGTGAAAAACCTTCATGCACTTTAAATATAATTTTTAAAATGATCCATACTCTCATGGTTAAGAGTGTGTGCTTTGGAGCAGTATATGATTCAATAGGAATTCTATTTCAAAATAGCTCTGTGACTTTGGTCTAGTTTCATTTTCATTGTTGTTTTCCAATCACACCATCGTGTCCAACTCTTTGCAACCCTATGGACTGCAGCACACCAGGTCTCCCTGTCCCTTACAACCTCCCAAAATTTGCCCAAGTTCATGTCTACTGCACTGGTGATGCTATCCATCCATCTCATCCTCTGATGCCCTCTTATCCTTCTGCCCTCAATCTTTCCGAGAAGCAGGGACTTTTCCAATGAGTCAGCTGTTCACATCAGGTGGCCAAAATATTGGAGTTTCAGCATCACTTCTTCCAGGGAGTATTTGGAATTTATTTCCCTTAAGATTGATCGGTTTCATCTCCTTGTTGTCCAAGGGACTCTCAGGAGTCTTCACCAGCACCACAGGTTGAAGATATCAATTCTTTGGCACTCTGCCTTCTTTAAGGTCCAGATCTCACAACTACGTGACCACTGGAAAGACCATAGCCTCAACTATGCAGGCATTTGTTGGCAGAGTAATGTCTCTGCTTTTCAACACACTATCTAGGTTTGCCATAGCTTTCCTGATGAGAAGCAATTGTCTTCTGATTTCATGGCTGCAGTCACACACTGCAGTAATTTTAGAGCCCAAGAAGAGAAAATTTGTCACTACTTCCATCTTTCCCCTTTCTATTTGTCATGAAGTAATGGGGCTTGATGTCAAGATCTTATATTTTTAATATTTAGTTTTAAGCTGGCTCTTTCACTTTCCTCCTTCACCATCATCAAGAGACTCCTTAGTTCCTCTTCACTTTCTGCCATTAGAGTGATATCATCAGCATATTTGAGGTGGTTGATGTTTCTCCTGCATATTTTGATTCCAGCTTGCAACCCATCCAGCCCAGCATTTCTCATGATGTGCTCTGTGTATAAGTTAAACAAACAGGGTGACATCAGACAGCCCTGCTGTACTCCTTCCTCAATCCTGAACCACTCAGTTGTTCCATACAGGGTTCTAACTGCTGCCTCTTGACCCACAGGAGTGGGTCTCCTCTCTCTGCAGACAGCCAAAATGGTCTGGTATTCCCATCTCTTTAAGAATTATCCACACTTTGTTGTGATTTACACAGTTAAAGACTTTGGCATAGTTAATAAAGCAGAAATAGATTTTTCTTTTTCTGGAATTCTCTTGCTTTTTTGATGATCCAATGGATGTTTGCAATTTGAACTCTGGTTCCTCTGCCTTTTATAGATCCAGCTTGAACATCTGGAAGTTCATGGTTCATGGACTTTTGAAGCCTGGCTTGGAGAATTTTGACCATTACTTTGCTAGCATGTGAGATGAGTGCAATTACGTGGTAGTTTGAGCATTCTTTGGCACTCCCTTTCTTTAAGATTGGAATGAAAACTGACCTTTTCCAGTCCTGTGGCCACTGCTAAGTTTTCCAAATTTGCTGGCTTATTGAGTGCAGTGCTTTCATAGCATCATCTTTTAGGATTTGAAAAAGCTCAACTGAAATTCCATCACCTCCACTAGCTTTGCACTTAGGGATGCTTCCTATGGCCCACTTGACTTCTCATTCTAGCATGTCTGGCTCTAGGTGTTAAACATACTATGTTGTTAATACATGTGACAACGACAACTAGCATTCATATCAAATTTCCTACCAGTTGAACAGGTAGGGTCCTTCAGAATGTTTTCACACATGTGCAGTGACAAAGACACCTGAAATTATTAAAATATTGCTGAAGAATCTGTATATTGTTAAAAGTTATTCCAAACAGGAAATTTGAAGGTTTCAGAAAGGTTGAGAATCCTCAGCAAGTGGTATAAGTTCAGTTCAGTTCAGTTCAGTCGCTCAGTCGTATCTGACTCTTTGTGACCCCATGAATTGTAGCACACCAGGACTCCCTGTCCATCACCAACTCCCGGAGATAACTCAAACTCAGGTCCATCGAGTCAGTGATGTCAACCAGCCATCTCATCCTCGACTTCTCCTCCTGCCCCCAATTCCTCCCAGCATCAGTGTTTTTTCCAGTGAGTCAGCTCTTCACATGAGGTGGCCAAAGTATAGGATTTGCAGCTTCAGCATCAGTCCTTCCAAAGAACACCCAGCACTGATTTCCTTTAGAATGGACTGGTTGGATCTCCTTGCAGTCCAAGGGACTCCCAAGAGTCTTCTCCAACACCACAGTTCAAAAGCATAAATTCTTCGACTCTCAGCTTTCTTCACAATCAAAATTTCACATCCATACATGACCACTGGAAAAAACAGAGCCTTGACTAGACGGACCTTTGTTTGCAAAGTAATGCCTCTGCTTTTGAATATGCTGTCTATGTTGGTCAAACTTTCCTTCCAAGGAGTAAGGGTCTTTTAATGTCATGGCTGAAATCACCATCTGCAGTGATTTTGGAGCCCCCCAAAATAAAGTCTGACACTGTTTCCACTGGTTCCCCATCTATTTCCCATGAAGTGATGGGACTGGATGGCATGATCTTCGTTTTCTGAATGTTGAGCTTTAAGCCAACTTTTTCACTCTCCACTTTCACTTTCATCAAGACGCTTTTTCGTTCCTCTTCACTTTCTGCCATAAGGGTGGTGTCATCTGCATATCTGAGGTTACTGATATTTCTCCCGCCAATCTTGATTCCAGCATGTGCTTCTTCCAGCCCAGCTTTTCTCATGATGTACTCTGCATATAAATTAAACAAGCAGGGTGACAATATACCGCCTTGACGTACTCCTTTTCCTATTTGGAACCAGTCTGTTGTTCATGGCCAGTTCTGACTGTTGCTTCCTGACCTGCATACGTGTTTCTCAAGAGGCAGGTCAGGTGGTCTGGTATTCCCATCTCTTTCAGAATTTTCCACAGTTTCTTGTGATCCACAGTCAAAGGCTTTGGCATAGTCAATAAAGCAGAAATAGATGTTTTTCTGGAACTCTCTTGCTTTTTCAATGATCCAGAAGATCTTGGCAATTTGATCTCTGTTTCCTCTGCCTTTTCTAAAACTAGCTTGAAAATCTGGAAGTTCACAGGTCACGTATTGCTTCAGCCTGACTTGGAGAATTTTGAGCATTACTTTACTGGTGTGTGACATGAGTGCAATTGTGCGGTAGTTTGAGCATTCTTTGGCATTGCCTTTCTTTGAAATTGGAATGAAAACTGACATTTTCCTGTCCTGTGGCCACTGCTGAGTTTTCCAAATTTGCTGGCATATTAAGTGCAGTGCTTTCACAGCATCATCTTTCAGGGTTTGAAATAGCTCAACCAGAATTCCATCATCTCCACTAGCGTTGTTAGTAGTGATGCTTTCTAAGGCCCACTTGACTTCATATTGCAGGATGTCTGGCTATAGGTTAATGATCACTCCATTGTGATTTTCTTGGTCATGGAGATGTTTTTTGTATAGTTATTCTGTGCATTCTTACCACCTCCTGTTAATATCTTCTGCTTCTGTTAAGTCCATACCATTTCTGTCTTTTATCGAGCCCATCTTTGCATGAAATCTTCCCTTGGTATCTCTAATTTTCTTGAAGAAATCTCTAGTCTTTCCCTTTCTGTTGTTTTCCTCTATTTCTTTGTGTTGTTTGCTGAGGAAGACTTTCTTGTCTCTCCTCGCTATTGTTTGGAACTCTGTACTCAAATGCTTATATCTTTCCTTTTCTCCTTTGCTTTTTACTTCTCTTCATTTCACAGCTATTTGGAAGGCCTCCCCAGACTGCCATTTTGCTTTTTTGCATTTCTTTTTCATGGGAATGGTCTTTATCCCTGTCTCCTGTATAGTGTCACAAACCTCCGTCCATAGTTCTTCAGTTTCTCTATCTATCAGATCTATTCCCTTAAATCTATTTCTCACTTCCACTGTATAATCATAAGGGATTTGACTTAGGTCATACCTGAATGGTCTAGTGGTTTTCCCTACCTTCTTCAATTTAAGTCTGTATTTGGAAGTAAGGAGTTCATGATCTGAGTCATTGTCAGCTCCTGGTCTTATTTTTGCTGACTATATAGAGCTTCTCCATTTTTGGCTGCAAAGAGTATAATCAATCTGATTTCGGTGTTGACCATCTGGTGATGTCCATGTGTAGAGTCTTCTCTTGTGTTGCCAGAAGAGGGTGTTTGCTATGACCAGTGCATTCTCTTGGCAAAACTCTATTAGCCTTTGCCTTGCTTCATTCCATATCCCAAGGCCAAATCTGCCTGTTACTCCAGGTGTTTTTTGACTTCCTACTTTTGCATTCCAGTCCCCTATAAAGAAAAGGACATCTTTTTTGGGTGTTAGTTCTAAAAGGTCTTGTAGGTCTTCATAGAACCGTTCAACTTCAGTTTCTTCAGTGTTACTGGTTGGGGCATAGACTTGGATAACCGTGATATTGAATGGTTTGCCTTGGAAATGAACAGAGATCATTCTGTCGTTTTTTAGATTGCATCCAAGTACTGCATTTCAGACTCCATGATGGCTACTCCATTTCTTCTAAGGGATTCCTGCCTGCAGTAGTAGATATAATGGTCATCTGAGTTAAATTCACTGATTTCAGTCCATTTTAGTTCGCTGATTCCTAGAATGTCAACGTTCACTCTTGCCATCTCCTGTTTGACTGCTTCCAATTTTCTCTGATTCATGGACCTAACATTCCAGGTTCCTATGCCATATTGCTCTTTACAGCATCAGACCTTGCTTCTATCACCAGTCACATCCACAACTGGGTATTGTTTTTGCTTTGGCTCTATCCCTTCATTCTTTCTGGAGTTACTTCTCCACTGATCTCTTGTAGCATATTGGGCACCTACCGACTCGGGGTTCCCCGTTCAGTATCCTATCATTTTGCTTTTTATACTGTTCATGGGGTTCTCAAGGCAAGAATACTGAAGTGGTTTGCCATTCCCTTCTCCAGTGGACCACATTCTGTCAGACCTCTCCACCATGACCCGCCCATCTTGGGTGACCCCACAGGGCATGGCTTAGTTTCATTGAGTTAGACAGGGCTGTAGTCCATGTGATCAGATTGACTAGTTTTCTGTGATTATGGTTTCAGTGTGTCTGCCTTCTGATGCCCACTTGCAGCACCTACTGTCTTACTTGGGTTTCTCTTACCTTGTATGTGGGGTATCTCTTCATGGCTGCTCCAGCAAACTATAGCCACTGCTCCTTACCTTGGATGAGGGGTATCTCCTCAGGGCCGCCCCTCTTGACCTTGAATGTGGAATAGCTCCTCTTGGCCACCGTCCCTGACCTTGGGCATGGGGTAGCTCTTGAATACTGGAGTGGGTAGCCTTTCTCTTCTTCAGGATATCTCCCCAACCCAGAGATCACACCCAGATCTCTCACATTTCAGGCAGATTCTTTACCAGCTGAGTCACCAGGGAAGCAATTAGTATAAGGACCTTCACAAAGAAGTCATGACAGAGAAACAGATGACATTGTTGAAAATGTGAGGATTAGAAAAGAAGGCTACTGAAAGGAAGATTAGAACATCAACATCATCAGAACAGAGACATTTCCCTGTGTCATAGGGTTTAAATTCACAATATGTATGATTTACAATTTTTAGCTAACTGTTGTCATTTAACTAGAACACGTCTGCTTATGTTCAGAAAAGTAGTTTGTATATCTGTCTATTGAATAATTTATTTCAAAGTCAGTCCTTTCATCTTATTCTGCCTATCCCTCCTTTTGACATATTTCATTAAAATAAATCTTTACATGTACTGAAAAATAGACATTTGTCTGTTCTGGAAGCGCTTTTCAGTCATCCTACTGTGTCCAGAATAAGGAGACCAAAATGTAGGACTAGAATATCTACACACGAAATAAACAAAAGTATTCTTTAGGAAGAAAATTCATTGTTGCCATCATAGATCTATTCATTGGATAATTTTGTTAATCTCTCTTCCTTTCTAATTGACTTGAAGTCACTGCCTTATGTAAATACAACCTGCTGCTGCTACTGCTGCTGCTGCTAAGTCACTTTAGTCATGTCCGACTCTGTGCGACCCCATAGACGGCAGTCCATCAGACTTCTCTGTCCCCGGAATTCTCCAGGCAAGAATACTGGAGTGGGTTGCCATTTCCTTCTCCAATGCATGAAAGTGAAAAGTGAAAGTGAAGTCGCTCAGTCGTGCCCAACTCTTCAGGACCCCATGGACTGCAGCCTACCAGGCTCCTCTGTCCATGGGATTTTCCAGGCAAGAGTACTGGAGTGGGGTGCTATTGCCTTCTCCGAAATACAACCTACTGTCCTCCAAATGAGCCAAGCATTAAAGAAGCATGTCCATCAAAGTGATTAGATTAGTGTCTGCAAATGTATGAACTTATCTCTTTACTAGAGGTGTGTACTGTCTTGTACCATGTCCTCTACCTGGGAACTTGGCTTATTTTTAAAGTTCTTTGATCCACTCCAACGGAAGCAAAGTGATTGTAATTTCTGTCTCAGTTTTGATTCATAAGAATTTTACCTCTAATACACCCAGACATCAATTTTCATCCCACCCTTTGGTGACTACAAATCTAAGCTCCTATTATTGAAGTCTTGATCCTGCAGAATAGTGTCATCTTTTAAACTGAATTAGTGTTTATCATTCCTTATCTACTTCTTCACTTCAATATTAGATCAGCCCTGCATTTGACTTTTACCAGCTTTCTTCCCTGGACATGAGTAATTCTCTTTTCTACTACCTTGTCTAGAATCCACACCACAATCCCTACCCACTCCCCCCCACCACTGCCCCCATACACATGCACATTCATCAACAGGAGCCATGTCTATTTCTGTATTTCAGTCTATTGGCCATAATTGGAGAAGCCTGCTTACCTCTTAAAAGAAAGATTATTTCCCCTGAATGTTACCTAGCCCTTGTTACCCCCAAATAATATTTTGCAATCTGTTTTTATTCTCTAATATTAAATGAATCCAGTTTTGCCCTGTATGACAGAATATGTCAATTAATGCCATTTTCGGACTTAGGATCAACACATTTTCACTCTTGCTCACTGGGCCAAAATTAATGTCCTTCAGGAGGCAACTATAGTAGTTAATTCTGTGAACCTTGTCTGGCCTTAGCCTGTGTCAGGTGGTGTTACCACAAGTATAACCTTTTAATTTATTTTTTAATATATTTACAGGCATATAACTTACTAGAAGATAGCTCGTTCTTTACTTTTATATAAGAATATTGATTGTTAATTGTATTTCAAATGCACTACATACCAGGCTTTAATTTTTACAGTTCTCTGTCTTCCAACAAAGTATGACATTCGATGCATTGAGGCCTTGAGAAAGACTAAGTAACTCTCAAATTTTAAGGATTTTTTTTTTTTTTCTTTCATAGATACTAGAGGAATTTTAGAGGTCTCTGCCTCATCAGAATTTGCTAGGTCCTCACTCATGTGTCTCACTTAATTACCCCTGTCACTTTGTACATGCCTCTAGTCTTAGGGTCACACCAGGAAACTGATAGCATACTGATACTTGATAACTGAAGAGAATTTAATAAAGAAATTATTTTTAGTGATGTGGATAAGATTTAGGAAAAGTAAAATTGTATATAGTACAACACCTTAGCATTAGCATTAGTGCTTTATCCTTTCCATCCTAAGACTTAAGGGAACCATGGATTGTCATTAAATCTATAAGACAACAGCAACAAGGACTAAGCCATGGCAGTAACTCTGCAGCAACTCAGCAAAATGGAGACTGAAGAATAAATATGTTGACTTCAGTTGTTTTCTGCTCTCCAGTCTCTAGATAATGACTCTCATTGATGCAGTACATACAAAGTATGCACAAATTTGTATGTACAAATCCATACAAACTTCAACCACCCAGGAAAATAGAAGGAAAGAGAGTGGGATCTGAATCTTTAGGGACAAGAGACTATATGCACAATTGCATGTTTCAACATAGTCAGTCCAGTGGCTCAGTCATGTCTAACTGTTTGCGACCCCATGGACAAGAGCACGCCAGGCTTCCCTGTCCATCACCAACTCCCAGAGTCCACCCAAACCGATGTCCATTGAGTCGGTGATGCCGTCCAACCATCTCATCCTCTGTCGTCCCCTTCTCCTCCTGCCTTCAATCGTTTCCAGCATCAGGGTCTTTTCAAATGAGTCAGCTCTTCGCATCAGGTGGCCAAAGAATTGGAGTTGCAGCTTAAGCATCAGTCCTACCAATGAATACCCAGGATCTCCTTTAGGATGGACTGGTTGGATCTCCTTACAGCCCAAGGGACTCTCAAGAGTCTTCACCAACACCACAGTTCAAAAACATCAATTCTTCGGCACTTAGCTTTCTTTATAGTCCAACTCTCACATCCATACATGACCACTGGAAAAACCATAGCGTTGACTAGATGGACCTTTGTTGACAAAGTGAGGTCTCTGTTTTTTAATATACTATTTAGGTTGGTCATAGCTTTTCTTCCAAGGAACAAGCGTCTTTTAATTTCATGCCTGCAGTCACCATCTGCAGTGATTTTGGAGTCCAAAAAACAAAACAAAACAAAAAAGTTCTGTCATTGTGTCCATTGTTTCCTGATCTATTTGCCATGAAGTGATGGGACCAGATGCCATGATCTTCGTTTTCTGAATGCTGAGTTTTAAGCCAACTTTAAGCCACTCTCCTTTTTCACTTCCATCAAGAAACTCTTTAGTTCTTCCTCACTTTCTGCCATAGGGTGGTGTCATCTGCATATCTGAGGTTATTGATATTTCTCCCGGCAATCTTGATTCAAGCTTGTGCTTCATCCAGCCCAGCCTATCTCATGATGTACTCTGCACATAAGTTAAATAAGCAGGGTGACAATATACAGCCTTGACATACTCCTTTCCCTATTACAAACCAGTCTGTTGTTCCATTTATAGTTCTAACCGTTGCTTCCTGACCTGAACACAGATTTCTCAAGAGGCAGTTCAGGTGGTCTGGTATGCCTATCTCTTTCAGAATTTTCCATAGTTTGTTGTGACCCACATAGTCAAAGGCTTTGGCATAGTCAATAAAACAGAAGTAGGTGTTTTTTTGGAACTCTCTTTTTCGATGATCCAATGGATGTTGGCAATTTGATCTCTGGTTCCTCTGTCTTTTCTAAATCCAGCTTGAACATCTGGAAGTTCACAGTTCAGGTACTATTGAAGCCTGGCTTGGAGAATTTTGCGTGTTACTTTGCTAGCATGTGAAATGAGTGTAACTGTGTGATAGTTTGAAAATTCTTTGGCATTGCCTTTCTTTGGGATTGGAATGAAAACTGACCTTTACCAGTCCTGTGGCCATTGCTGAGTTTTCCAAATTTTCTGGCATATTGAATACAGCATTTACACAGCATCATCTTTTAGGATTTGAAATAGCTCAACTGGAATCCGATCACTTCCACTAGCTTTTCTCCAAGTGATGCTTCCTAAAGCCCACTTGACTTTGCATTCCAGGATATCTGGCTCTAGGTAAGTGATCACACAACTGTGGTTAATCTGGGTCATGAAGATCTTTTTTGTACAGTTCTTCTGTGTATTCTTGACACCTCTTCTTAATATCTTCTGCTTCTGTTAGGTCCATACAATTTCTGTCTTCACTGTGCCCATCTTTGCATGAAATATTATTCCTTTGATATCTCTAAGTTTCTTGAAGAGATATCTAGTATTTCCCTTTATATTATTTTTCTCTATTTCTTTGCATTGATACCTGAGGAAGCCTTTCTTAACTCTCCTCGATATTCTTTGGAACTCTGCATTCAACTTGCTATATCTTTCCTTTTCCACTTTGCCTTTAGCTTCTTCTTTTCATAGCTGTTTGTAGGGCTTCCTCAGACAACCATTTTACCTTTTTGCATTTCTTTATCTTGGGGATGGTCTTAATCACTGCCTCTTGTACAATGTCTCAAACCTCTCTCCATAGTTCTTAAGTCTCTCTATTAGATCTAATCCCTTGAATCTATTTGTCAAATCCACTGTATATCTGTAAGGGATTTGGTTTAGGTCATACCTGAATGATCTAGTGATTTTCCCTGTTTCTTCAGTTTAATTCTGAATTTGGCAATAAGAAGTTCATGATCTGAGCCATAGTCTTCTCCCAGTCTTGTTTTTGCTACCTGTATAGAGGTTCTCAAAAACAACAGAATGATCTCCGTTCGTTTCCAAGGCAAATCATTCAATATCACAGTAATCCAAGTCTATGCCCAGACCAGTAATTCTGAAGAAGCTGAAGTTGAACAGTCCTATGAAAACCTATGAGACCTTCTAGAACTGATACCCCCCAAAAAAGATGTCCTTTTCATTATAGGGGACTGGAATGCAAAAGTAGGAAGTCAAGAAACACCTGGAGTAACAGGTAAATTTGGCCTTGGAGTACAGAATGAAGCAGGGAAAAGGCTAATAGGGTTTTGCCAAGAGAACACACTGGTCATAGCAAACACCCTCTTCTAACAACACAAGAGAAGACTCTACACATAGACATCACCAGATGGTCGACACCGAAATCAGATTATATTCTTTGCAGTCAAAGACGGAGAAGCGTAATACAGTCAGCATAAACAAGACTGGGAGCTGACTGTGGCTCGGATCATGAGATCCTAATTGCCAAATTCAGACTGAAATTGAAGAAAGTGGAGAAAACCACTAGACTATTCAGGTATTTCCTAAATCAAATCCCTTATGACTATACACTGGAATTGAGAAATAGATTAATACCTGATGAACTATGGATGGAGATTCATGATATTGTACAGGAGCCAGGAATCAAGACCATCATTAAGGAAAATAAATGCAAAAAGGAAAATGGCTGTCTGAGGAGGCCTTACAAATAGCTGGGGAAAGAAAGGAAATGAAAAGCAAAGGATAAAAGTAAAGATATACCCATTTGAATGCAGTGTTCCACAGAATAGCAGAGAGAGATAAGAAAGCCTTCCTCAGTAATCAATGTGAAGAAATAGAGGAAAACAATAAAATGGGAAAGACTAGAGTTCACGTCAAGAAAATTAGAGATACCAAGGGAACATTTCATGCAAAGATGGGCTCGATAAAAGACAGAAATGGTATGGACCTAATAGAAGTAGAAGATATTAGGAAGAGGTGGCAAGAATACACAGAAGTATTGTACAAAAAAAATCTTCACAACCCAGATAATCATGATGGTGTGATCACTCACCTATAGCCAGACATCCTGGAATGTGAAGTCAAATGGGCCTTAGGAAGCATCACTTGGAGCAAAGCTATTGGAGGTGATAGAATTCTAGTTGAGCTATTTCAAATCTTGGATGCTTGGGGCTAGTGCACTGGGACGACCCAGAGGGATGGGATGGGGAGGCAGGAGGGAGGAGGGTTCAGGATGGGGAACACATGTATACCTGTGGCGGATTCATTTTGACATTTGGAAAAACTAATACAATTTGTAAAGTTTTAAAAATAAAATAAAATTAAAAAAAAAATCTTGAAAGACGATGCTGTGAAAGTGCTGTGCTCAACATGTCAGCAAATTTTGAAAACTCAGCAGTGGCCATAGGACTGGTAAATGTCAGTTTTCATTCCAATCCCAAAGAAAGGCAATGCCAGAGAATGCTCAAACTACCGCACAATGCACTCATCTCACATGCTAGTAATGTTCAAAATTCTCCAAGTCATGATTCAGCAATACATGAACCATGAAATTCCTGATGTTCAAGCTGGTTTTAGAAAAGGCAGAGAAACCAGAGATCAAATTGCCAAGATCCGCAGGATCATCAAAAAAGCAAGAGAGTTACAGAAAAACATCTATTTCCATATTATTGACTATGCCAAAGCCTTTGACCATGTGGATCAAAATAAACTGAAAAACTCTAAAAGAGATGGGCATTCCAGACCACCTGAATGGTGGTCTCAAGAGGCTTCCTGAGAAGCCTGTATGCAGGTCAGGAAGCAACAATTAGAACTGAACATAGAACAGACTGGTTCCAAATAGGAAAAGGAGTATGTCAAGGCTGTATATTGTCACACTGCTTATTTAACTTAAATTCATAGTACATAATGAGAAATGCTGAGCTGGAAGAACCAGAAGCTGAAACCAAGATTGACAGGAGAAATATCAATAAACTCAGATATGCAGATAACACCACTCTTATGGCAGAAAGTCAAGAAGTACTAAAGAGCCTCTTGATGAAAGTGAAAGAGGAGAGTGAAAAAGCTGGCTTAAAGCTCAACATTCAGAAAACGAAGATCATGGCATCTGGTCCCATCACTTCATGCTAAATAAATGGGGAAACAGTGGAAACAGTGGCTAACTTTATTTGGGGGGGGGGCCTCCAAAATTACTGCAGATGGTGACTGCAGCCATGAAATTAAAAGATGCTTACTCCTTGGAAGGGGAGTTATGACCAACTTCGACAACATATTCAAAAGCAGAGGCATTACTTTGCCAACAAAGGTTCGTCTAGTCAAGGCTATGGTTTTTTCAGTGGTCATGTATGGATGTGAGAATTGGACTATAAAGAAAGCTCAGCACAGAAGAATTGATGCTTTTGAACTGTGGTGTTGGACAAGACTCTTGAGAGTCCCTTGGTTGCAAGGAGATCCAACCAGTCCATCCTAAAGGAGATCAATCCTGGGTGTTCATTGGAAGGACTGATGTTGAAGCTGAAACTCCAATAGTTTGGCCACCTGATGCGAAGAGCTGACTCATTGGAAAATACCCTGATCATGGGAAAAATTGAGGGCAGGAGAAGGGGACAACAGAGGATGAGATGGTTGGATGGACTCACTGATTCGATGGACATGGTTTGGGTGGACTCCGGGAGTTGGTGATGGACAGGGAGGCCTGGCATGCTGAGGTTGATGGGGTTGCAGAGTCGGACACGACTGAGTGACTGAACTGAACTGATAGAGCGTCTCCATCTTTGGTTTCAAAGTATTTGCAGAGTTCCGAATATAATCAGTCTGATTTTGGTATTGACCATCTGGTGATGTCCATGTGTAGAGTCTTCTCTTTTGTTGTTGGAAAAATTGTCTGCTGTGATGTGACCAGTGAATTCTCTTGGCAAAACTCTGATAGTTTTTGACCTGCTTCATTTCGTACTCCAAGGCCATATTTCCTGTTTCTCCAGGTATCTCTTGACTTCCTAATTTACATTCAATCCCTTATATTGAAAAGGACATCTTTTTTGGGTGTTAGTTCTAGAAGACTGTCTTGTAGATCTTCATAGAACCATTCAAATTCAGCTTCTTCAAACTTACTGTCCAGGGCATAGACTTGGATTACTGTGATATTGAATGGCTTGCCTTGGAAATGAACAAATCACTCTGTTGTTTTTGAGATTGCATCCAAATACTGAATTTTGGACTCATGTTTAGATGTTGTCTACTCCATTTTTAAGGGATTCTTCTCCACAGTAGTTGATATAATGGTCATATGAATTAAGTTCACCCAATCTACTTTGTTCACTGATTCTTAAAAACGTCTATGTTTATTCTTGCCTTCTCCTTTTGACCACACACAATTTACCTTGATTATGGGCTGGTTTGATTCCTGGATCAGGAAGATCTGCTGGAGAAGGGATAAGCTACCCACTCCAGTATTCTTGGGCTTCTGCTTGTGGCTCAGCTGGTAGAGAATTTGCCTGCAATGCGGGAGACCTGGGTTCAATCCCTGGGTTGGGAAGATGCCCTGGAGAAGGGAAAATCTACCCACCCTAGTATTCTGGCCTAGAGAATTCCATGAACTATACAGTCCATGGGGTCACAAAGAGTCAGACACGACTGACTGACTTTCAATTTCATAGACCTAACATTCCAAGGTTCTATGGAATATTGTTCTTTATAGATTTGAACTTTTCTTTATCCACCAAATGAAACCACACCTGGGCATCATTTCTGATTTAGCTCATCATCTTAATTCTTTCCATAGTTATTTCTCTGATCTTACCCAGTAGTATATTGTACACCTACCAAACTGAGGGTTTCATCTTTAGTTCATATATTTTTGCCTATTCATACTGTTCCTGGGGTTCTCGAGGCAAGAATACTGAAGTAGTTTTCCATTCCCTTCTCCAGTGGACCACATTTTGTCAGGCCCTACCTAGCATGAACATGCCCTTCAGCCAGTCAGAGTAGCTTGCTGACATGCGTGATGCACTGGTTGTCCCACTGGTGGTCCTCACTGAGCATGTAAACCTTCACTGGCCATTGGGTGTTGGTCAATGTGAGGCTGGGCATCGAGGCCATGACCCTGCTGGAGTGGCTGGAAAGGGGATCTGGGGAAGGGTGCAGGATGTTCAGGAGTGGAGAGCACCCTAGCCTCCCCACTGCCGCTGCCAGCCTAGAGCCAATCGGCCATTCCAGACTTGCTGGCTACCCTGGGATTGATCTGCTGCCTAGGAGTCGCTGTCGTCCATGGAGTAGTAACTATAAGAGTAACTATAATTAAATACTTCTTGTAACTTCATGCGAAGCAATTCATAGTCTCAGCCAAACCTATATGTTCCTCCTATATATATTTAACTTGATTGAATTTTTGTTATACATCACATTGTATGGACGGAGGAGCCTGGTAGGTTGCAGTCCATGAGGTCACTAAGAGTTGGACATGACTGAGAGACTTCACTATCACCTTTCACTTTCATGCATTGGAGAAGGAAATGGCAATCCACTCCAATGTTCTTGCCTTGAGAATCCCAGGGATGGGAGAGCCTGGTGGGCTACTGTCTATGGGGTCACACAGAGTCGGACACGACTGAAGAGACTTAGCAGGAGCAGTATATTGTAATCCACAGCATTCAGTTCAGTTCAGGTCAGTTGCTCAGTTGTGTCCAACTCCTTGCGACCCCATGAATCACAGCATGCCAGGCCTCCCTGTCCATCACCAACTCCCAGAGTTCACTCAGACTCACGGCCATCGAGTCAACGTTGCCATCCAGCCATAAGAATCAACAATTATCAACTATCTTGCCATACTGATTAAGAATTTAAAGATGATGCTGAAGCTAGTGTCTCTGCAAGGGCATATGTGTAAGAGATTATATGCAGAAGTTGAATGCTGATGCACGAGTAGCCTTAGATAGGCTCTCTTGCAACAAGACAATTTCATTTTACTGCTTACATAAAGAATGCAGATCTACAGACACGTCTGTATTGCAACTTACTGTTTACATATTATTCCCTTCTACGAAGTTATATGTCTCATGAAAGAGCATTGATTTTATCCTGCTTCATTATCCTCAACACAGATATTGTGTGCTTTCAGTAAAGTATATTTAACTGAAAGAATGAGTGGAGGATAAACAGATAGATAGATTGATTAAATAATCGATTAGTTAAGAGTAGTTGCCGGAGTCCAGCTCCAGCAGGCAGGGATTCAACCTGAAGAGATGGACGGTGTTGGCGATGATGATGTAGCCTCTGACTCATAGTACAGAGCTACATCAGCGGACGATGATGTAGTCTCTGACTCATAGTATGGGACTACATCTGGCAGACAATGATGTAGCCTCTGACTCATAGTAGGGAACTATATCTTGATGTAGCCTCTGACTCGAAGTATGGGACTACATTTTTATTTCAAGCTTCAGGTTCTCTTTTATATTTTGACAAAAGCATTAGGTCAGAGGTTTAATGTTTTTAGTTTCCCCCACCCATTTACTGTACTTAACTTGTGATTACATTGTAACTCATGCTACATTCCTGTTTATTTCTTATCTTTCTAAATCCTGCCCTAGCATCTTAAGATCATTATCTCCTAAAAAGGCTTCTAGCTATTCTTAATTAACCCTAAACCCTAAACTCAGCAAACTTCTTTTGCCATAAACATTCCCCTCAAAAACAGGTCTCAGATAATAATCCTCCCATGGCCTCAAGCTGTGGCCTACATGCTCATCCTGGGATATTCTTTGTAAAGATCCTTGAACAAAAGTCAATGGTTACTTTATAGATTATTTTCTGGGCACAACTGTAGAAGGCTTTGTGCTTTCTCATGCTTCTTTCAAGCACCTTAATATTCTTTCCAGCCAACTCAACTGAAGAAAGGAAAGAACAAGTCAGAATCACAAGGCCTAACTCCTTCATCTTGGGGCCATGCCTGCAAGATGAGGAGAAGGGGTTGGGGCCGTGCCTCCATTTTTTCAGTAATTCCTAATGGGGCTTTCGACAAGTAGTAATTTCCCCTATTTCTCACCTTTTGCTTTAAATACCAGCAGGCCAAAATCAATTTAATTATATTGTAGGACATAAACATTGAGATCTGTATCTGTCTATAGATCTACCTATCTAGATAGATAGATATATTCCAGCCCATGTGGTCTATAAGAATTTAATAATTTGTCTTAATTAAATAATAAGTAACATTAGTAGGAGTTTTAAAAATGTAATTTGTACTCTTCCAAGGCTTCTACTAATACTTCTTTTAAATATATTTTCTATATAGATCATCTTCTGGAACACATCAACAGTATCTACAATGAAAGTTCTCTTTCTCAAGCTAATTGATAACTCCTTATCTGGTTTTCTCTATTTTAGAGAGTATTATCTTTTGTAATAAGTAATTTTCTCTCGGGTACAGGTGTCTCACATTATCTGAATCAAAGTGATTTCAAGGTTCAATCTGGATTTTGCTGATGTGTCAAGTTCCAAACATTGAGTCACTCACTTTTTGCCAGAGGAAACTTGCTTAGTGCCAAGTAAATTAGAAAGCTAGAAAGAACTCCAGTTGGAAATCAGGTATGGCAGAATAAAGGGCCAAGTTTTCCTTTACCATCAAGTGACAAAGCTGATAAGGGAAAATAATTTTGCAGATGTCTTCTAATGGGGACAAATGCAATTAAAAGACAGCAAACCAAAAGCTTCCCCCAAACATCAGGCATAAAATTTTAAAAATTCTTGTTCCTAACCTGGTTCATGGCTTAGAGGAAGTATCTAGTTAGAGTATATTGCTCAATTGAGATGGTATGTACCTCAGTTCAGTTCAGTCTCTCAGTTGTGTTTGACTCTTTGCAACCCCATGGACTGCAGCATAACAGGCTTCCCTGTCTATCAACACCTCCCGGAGCTTGCTTAAACTCATGTCCATCAAGTCGGTGATGCATCCAACCATCTCATCTTCTGTCATCCCCTTCTCTTTCTGCCTTCAGTCTTTCCCAGAATCAGCGTCTTTTCTCATGAGTCAGTTCTTTGCCTCAGGTGGCCAAAGTATTGGAGTTTCAGCTTCAGTATCAGTCCTTCCAATGAATACTCAGGACTGATTTCCTTTAGAATGGACTGGTTGGATCTCCTTGCAGTCCAAGGGACTCTCAAGAGTCTTCTCCAACACCAGCGTTTAAAAGCATCAATTCTTTGATGCTCAGCTTTCTTTATAGCCCAACCCTCACATCCATACATAACTATGTACCTCAGTAGGACATTTTATTTCTTTTGCCACCACATATTAATCACCTTTTTTAAGCTGCTTAATTAAACTCAGCTCAGCTGAGCTCTATGTCCCTTCCTATTATTTTCTCTAGAATTTGCTCTATTTCTTAAACTCTTCTTGTCAGTAAATATTTCTGGCTTAATTGCTACAAATTTGATTCTACAAGAGCTGCATAAAGTTGGAAAGTAACTAATTTCTAATATATATTCATCAGTGTGATTTTATTTAAAGGTAAATGAATATCATCGAATCATCATACATTTTAGAATCACAGAATTAAATTACAAACCATGAATTAAGTTTTGACAACAAACAAAAAACACAGTGTGATTCAATTCATTATACCATCTGTAATTTTGCAGTCACAGCAATACTGTTTGGATTGCAATAGAAAGGCTATAAGTAAATTGCATTTTAAAATGGTTCTTGGCAATTTAAAGAAATTATTTTATTTAATGGTGATGGAATTCAATTAGAACAGGTATAGACAACTGCTTTTTAGAACTAATACAGTCCATAACTACATCACAGGAAATGATTGCCTAAGTATCTCTTTTGAGTAAAAGTATTCTAAGGTGTTATTGAGTCACAAACTGATAATATAACAAAAAATGTAAGATACTCAAAACACAATCACCTTGTTTAAAAATGTTCAGTATGTTGGGCTATGAGAACTGTATTTAGTAACAGCTCTAACCTGAAATTTGGCTCTACTTTAGTTTGACTCCAGAACGTTGCCTTAACACTAGTACATTTAGATGTTAAGCATCTAATGGCCTTTTAAAATGCCCAACACCTTGCCAAATTGTTTCTCAAGGAAGAGTATAAAGATTCAGACTTCAATTATCATTAGCTCTGGAACATGCCATATTCTTTTCTAAAATGCATCTTTTATGCATTCCAAGTTTGATACAAGGGATACCAAACATTCTCCTTTTAGAATATATAAGCCCTGCCATTGTATTGAAGAAAGACTTTCAGGTCAGCCTTTGCCTTGAAACTTCTCACATGGAATCCATGCTTCCTGTTCTCAATAGTTCATTCATTTGAGGTTTAATGAACATATTGCCTACAGTATATGTTTAGTAGTGTCATGGATGAGTTTTGAAGTTGTCTATAGTTGCAATGGACATGAACTTGGGCAAACTCTGAGAGATGGTGGGAAACAGGGAGGCCTGGCATGCTGTAGTCCATGGGGTCATGAAGAGTTGGACCCAACTTGGTGACCGATCAAGTGTTACTGTGAATGTGGTATTGAGGTATTGAGAAAAGATAATGGGTTTTACATAGGTAATCATGACTTTAGAACTCTGCTTCTAGAAGGCAAGTTACCTAGCTACTCTGGACTTTTAAAAAACCTTCTATATATGATCTTTATAATGCTTAAATAAATAATATATCAAAAATATTCGTAACAATGTGGGTAGTGGTCGAGAGGTCCTGGTCCAGAATCAGATTGCAAGCATTTAAATCTTGATTGTGATATATACAAGTTTCACAGTGTAAAGGAGATTATGTAATCTTTTCAGGGCTCAATTTCTGCATCTATAAAATGAAGATGATAATAATATACAGACCATAGGATGGTTTATAGAAATAATATATGTAAAACATATAAAGCATATATAATCAACATAAGTGAAAGAAAGTGAAAATTGCTCAGTTGTGTCCCAATCTTTGTGATCCCATGGACTGTAGCCCACTAGGCCATTCCCTTCTCCAGGGGATCTCCCCAACCCAGGGATCAAGCCCAGGTTTCCCACATTGCAGGTGGATTCTTTACTGTCTAAGCCACCAGGGAAGCCCCAAAATAATGAAGTGTGTAGCCTATTCTTTCTCTAGGGAATCTTCCCAACCCAGCAATTGAACTGGCCCTCCTGCATTGCGGGCAGATTCTTTACCAGCTGAGTTACTGGAAATTCCATATTATCACCATACCTACCACTTAATATGTGGTCAGGTTTTCATAACTATTCTTATGATTTTGCATGTTTGTGTGTGTATGTATGATCTTGCCTTGTTCCCTTGCTTGTCTACTTCTTATGGGTAGAGTTAAAAAAAAATAATGTCAATTGTATTTAAAAAATAGCAAGACCACAGGATTTAGCTGGGTGGAAAATAGTGTCTTTGATTCTCTTCTCCTGGATAACTTTTCTGCCTCTAGCATTATCCTCACTGTAGTTAGCTTAATAAAATATCATAATATAGGGTTTTCCACATTGCATTTACAGGGATATACTCAAGACCTCCATTTAAACAGCCTCAAGTCAGAGTTTTTAGTTGAAGGGATCTTGGAGTAGAACTTTTCACATAGAAAACAATTTAATTAGCGACAGTCTGGCTCCATTTGAGTTAACAAGAATTTGTGTGGTTTTATTTCTAAGAAATCATCTCCACTGAGTTTTCATTGTACTTCCCCCATCACTACCACTCTTATTAAGACAAACGCCAATTGTATCTATTAAAGAGAGTCCAGCAAAACATCAAGATGAGCTGATTGCCTGCCCTTTGGAGTGATCAAGTTTGGAGTCCTGAATTTTGTCAATTGTAATTGGAAGGACTGATGCTAAAGCTGAAACTCCAATACATTGGCCACCTCATAGAAAAGTAGACTCACTGGAAAAGACCCTGATGCTGGGAGGGATTGGGGGCAGGAGGAGAAAGGGACGATAGAGGATGAGATGGCTGGATGGCATCACCGACTCGATGGACATGAGTTTGGCTAAACTCTGGGAGTTGGTGAGGGACAGGGAGGCCTGGAGTCCTACGATTCACAGGGTCACAAAGAGTTGGACACGACTGAGTGACTGAATTGAACTGAAGTGAACTGAACTGAAAGGAGAATATTTTGCAGATTATTGCTTTACTGACTTCAGACCCATCCTTATTGTTTCTCTTTCAAAAAAAGTTAATTGACTTCAGATTTGCTGCAATCTTAGATTACCTTGGAAATAAATATCACAGCAGTTAACACTCAATAACATTTAGTTGACTAAGCAATTTAGTAATTAATTAACTGGGTTTCTTAACATGAGGGTCTAACATGATGTGCTTTGCTTCTTTTAGTAATGTAAACCAAGGCAACTGCCACAAAGGAAATTCTTCTTCTATGGTCATATCCAGATACTCTGTAATAAACTGACTGAAAAAAAAAAAATCAAACAACCTACATTCATTAGAAAATGCTAGCTCATGTATCTTGTTAAAATTTTTGCAAGCATTAATACAGCTTCTGAAGTCAGAGTTCAGTTCAGTCGCGCAGTCATGTCCGACTCTTTGCGACCCCATGAATTGTAGCACACCAGGCCTTCCTGTCCATCACCAACCCTCGGAGTTCACTCACACTCACGTCCACTGGGTCAGTGATGCGATCCAGCCATCTCATCCTCTGTCGTCCCCTTCTCCTCCTGCCCCCAATCCCTCCCAGCATCAGAGTCTTTTCCAATGAGTCAACTCTTCACATGAGGTGGCCAAAGTACTGGAGTTTCAGCTTTAGCATCATTCCTTCCAAAGAAATCCCAGGGCTGATCTCCTTCAGAATGGACTGGTTGGATCTCCTTGCAGTCCAAGGGACTCTCAAGAGTCTTCTCCAACACCACAGTTCAAAAGCATCAATTCTTTGGTGCTCAGCCTTCTTCACAGTCCAACTCTCACATCCATACATGACCACAGGAAAAACCATAGCCTTGACTACATGGACATTTGTTGGCAAAGTAACGTCTCTGCTTTTGAATAAGCTAACTAGGTTGGACATAACTTTCCTTCCAAGGAGTAAGCGCCTTGTAATTTAATGGCTGCAGTCACCATCTGCAGTGATTTTGGAGCCCCCCAAAAGAATAAAGTCTTACACTGTTTCCACTGTTTCCCCATCTATTTCCCATGAAGTGATGGGACCAGATGCCATGATCTTCATTTTCTGAATGTCGAGCTTAAAGCCAACTTTTTCACTCTCTACTTTCACTTTCATCAAGAGGCTTTTTAGTTCCTCTTCACTTTCTGCCATAAGGGTGATGTCCTCTGCATATCTGAGGTTATTGATATTTCTCCCGGCAATCTTGATTCCAGCTTGTGTTTCTTCCAGTCCAGCATTTCTCATGATGTACTCTGCTTCTGTTAGGTCCATACTATTTCTGTCCTTTATTGAGCCCATCTTTGCATGAAATGTTCCCTTGGTATCTCTAATTTTCTTGAAGAGATCTCTAGTCTTTCCCAGTCTGTTGTTTTCCTCTATTTTTTGCATTGATCGCTGAGGAAGGCTTTCTTATCTCTTCTTGCTCTTCTTTGGAACTCTGCATTCAGAGGCTTATATCTCTCCTTTTCTCCTTTGCTTTTCATTTCTCTTCTTTTCAGAGCTATTTGTAAGGCCTACCCAGACAGCCATTTTGCTTTTTTGCATTTCTTTTCCATGGGGATGGTCTTGATCCGTGTCTCCTGTACAGTGTCACCAACCTCCATCCATAGTTCATCAGACACTCTATCTATCAGATCTAGTCCCTTAAATCTATTTCTCACTTCCACTGTATAATCATAAGGGATTTGATTTAGGTCATACCTGAATGTTCTAGTGGTTTTCCTTACTTTCTTCAATTTAAGTCTGAATTTGAAAATAAGGAGTTCATGATCTGAGCCACAGTCAGCTCCTGGTCTTGTTTTTCCTGACTATATAGAGCTTCTTCATCTTTGGCTGCAAAGAATATAATCAATCTGATTTTGCTGTTGACCATCTGGTAATGTCCATGTGTAGAGTCTTCTCTTGTGTTGTTGGAAGAGGGTGTTTCCTATGACCAGTGCATTCTCTTGGCAAAACTCTATTAACCTTTGCCCTGCTTTATTCCGTATTTCAAGGCCAAATTTTCCTGTTACTCCAGGTGTTTCTTGACTTCCTACTTTTGCATTCCAGTCCCATATAATGAAAAGGACATCTTTTTTGGGTTTTAGTTCTAAAAGGTCTTGTAGGTCTTCATAGAACCGTTCAACTTCAGCTTCTTCAGCATTACTGGTTGGGGCATAGACTTGGATTACTGTGATATTTTATAGTTTGCCTTGGAAATGAACAGAGATCATTTTGTCGTTTTTGAGATTGCATCCAAGTACTGAATTTCAGACTCTTTTGTTGACCATGATGTCTACTCCATTTCTTCTCTGGGATTCCTGCCCGCAGTAGTTGATATAATGGTCATCTGAGTTAAATTCACCCACTCCAGTCCATTTTAGTTCGCTGATTCCTAGAATGTTGACATTCACTCTTGCCATCTCCTGTTTGACCACTTCCAATTTGCCTTGTTTCATAGACCTAACATTCCAGGTTCCAATGCAATATTGCTCTTTACAACATCGGACCTTGCTTCTATCACCAGTCACATCCGCAACTGGGTATTGTTTTTGCTTTGGCTCCATCCCTTCAATCTTTCTGGAGTTATTTCTCCACTGATCTCCAGTAGCATATTGGGCACCTACCGACCTGGGGAGTTCCTCTTTCAGTATCCTATCATTTTGCCTTTTCATACTGTTCATGGGGTTCTCAAGGCAAAGTATTGAACTGGTTTGTCATTCCCTTCTCTAGTGGACCACATTCTGTCAGGCCTCCCTCAGGGCATGGCTTAATTTCATTGAATTAGACCAGGCTGTGGCCCGTGTCATTAGACTGCCTAGTCAGAGTACTGACTTTAAATCTTCATCTATAAATATACATAGCAATTAAACCAAACTCACAATGTGTTATCATGAATAGACATGATGCAGATACAGAGCACTTAGAGAAGTGTCAGGCATATAGGAAAGCATTCAGTATATGTTAGATACTATTATTTTATTATTCTATTATTGCTCTGCAACAAATTATACTGTATTTACCTATAGTATCCCGTGGCTTCCCTGCCAGCTCAGTGATAAAGTATATGCCTGCAATGCGGAAGACATACGAAATGCAGATTCAATCCCTGGGTTGCGAAGATCCCCTGAAGGAGGGCATAGCAATCCACTTCAGTAGTCTACCTGTAAAATCCCATGGACAGAGGAGCTTGGTAGGGTAGTACATTTCATAGTGTCACAAAGAGTCATACACGACTGAAGTAATTAGCACTCATAATAATATAATATATTTTATGATATATATTTATATATATTATATAAAATATATTTCATTATATTTTAGATAATGTAAGACATTTTATTATATCTATATGTATAAATAACTCTTAGAAAAACCTTGTAACAATTTCTAATTTTTAAAGTCTACAAGCAATAAATGCTGGAGAGGATGCGGAGAAAAGGGAACCCTCTTACCCTGTTGGTGGGAATGCAAACTAGTACAGCCACTATGGAGAACAGTGTGGAGATTCCTTAAAAAACTGGAAATAGAACGGCCATACAACCCAGCAATCCCTCTGCTGGGCATACACACTGAGGAAACCAGAATTGAAAGAGACACGTGTACCCCAATGTTCATCGCAGCACTGTTTATAATAGCCAGGACATGGAAGCAAACTAGATGTCCATCAGCAGATAAATTGATAAGAAAGCTGTGGTACATATACACAATGGAGTATTACTCAGCCATTAAAAAGAATACATTTGAATCAGTTCTAATGAGGTGGATGAAACTGGAGCCTATTATACAGAGTGAAGTAAGCCAGAAAGAAAAACACCAATACAGTATATTAAAGCATATATATGGAATTTAGAAAGATGGTAACGACAACCCTGTATGCGAGACAGCAAAAGAGACACAGAGGTATAGAACAGTCTTTTGGACTCTGTGGGAGAGGGAGGGGGGGAAGATTTGGGAGAATGGCTTTGAAACATGTATAATATCATATAAGAAACAATCGCCAGTCCAGGTTTGATGCAGGATACAGGAAGCTTGGGGCTGGTGCACTGGGATGACCCAGAGGGGTGGTTTGGGGAGGGAGGTGGGAGTGGGGTTCAGGATGGGGAACACGTGTACACCCATGGTGGATGCATATTGATGTACGGCAAAATCAATACAATACTGTAAAGTAAAAATAATAATAGTAACAAATAAAAACATTAAAATAAATAAATAAAGATAAAGACTATTCAGGCTGGAAGATAGGTAGGATAAGAATTCAGTTTAACTATTTATTTTGCATGTTGAATATATAGGTGAATTCACTTCTTATCAAAGTAGGAAGCCAGACAATTTTTAAAACATATCAGGGTTTTGTGAACACAAACATATTGTCAATTGGTTTGTGTGACCCATATAATGCATATTTAGGCAAAACAAAGAGATTATGTTTGTGTGTATCTTCTCAACTGAAGTTATGCTGTCTA
Source organism: Bison bison bison (assembly GCF_000754665.1). Classification (NCBI taxonomy): domain Eukaryota; kingdom Metazoa; phylum Chordata; class Mammalia; order Artiodactyla; family Bovidae; genus Bison; species Bison bison. The sequence goes on from NW_011492547.1 coordinate 96,860, forward strand.
TCTTTATATCTTCAGAGCATTGTTTGTAACTCTTTGACACATAACATGGTTGCCTTATTGGAGCTTAATTTATATATATATATATATGTATATATATCAGTTACAAGGCTAAGGCTATTGGTTGAGTAAATAAGCGAATATTTCTGATAATCACTAGCAAGGAGATAAGAGATATCAATGTTTCTTGTGGTAGAAAGTGAGCAAGAGATGCTTTTGCTTTATGATGGAAGGTGATAATTATAGTTCTTGCTCATAAAAGCATCACTGTTTTCAAATATTTTGAAAATTGTGGGAAGAATAGACTTTCTTTTCTTTTTTTTAATCATTTGTTTTCAGACTTTATTTTCTTGGGCTCCAAAATCACTGGAGATGGTGACTGCAGCCATGAAATTAAAAGACAATTGCTCCTTGAAAGCAAAGCTATGACCAAACTAGACAGAATAGTAAAAAGCAGAGATATTACTTTGCCGACAAAGGTCCATCTAGTCAAAGCTATGGTTTTGCCAGTGGTCATGTATGGATTTGAGAGTTGGACTATAAAGAAAGATGAGCACTGAAGAATTGATGCTTTTGAACTGTGGGTTGGAGAAGACTCTTGAGAGTTCCTTGGACTGAAAGGAGATCAAAGCAGTCAATCCCAAAGAAAATCAGCCCTGGGTTTTCATTGGAAGGATTGAAGCTAAGCTGAAACACCAATACTTTGGCCACTTGATGCAAAGAGCTGACTCATTAGAAAGATCATGCTTCTGGGAAAATGAAGGCAGGAGGAGTAGAGGGCAACAGAGGATGAGATGGTTGGATGACATCACCAACTGGATGTACACGAGTTTGTACAAGCCCTGGGAGATGGTGAAGGACAGGGAAGCCTGGAATGCTGCAATCCATGAGATCTCAAAGAGTCAGACATGACTGAGCAACTGGACAAGTGGGGGAATGTAAATTAATGTGTAAAGACACCTGGTAAGTTTGTTGAACTAATGAATATAGTAAGTTTCTTTCTTTGTACTTTTGGATGGTCATTATTTGTTTCGGTGTGAGTTAAAACCATCACTGTTGAATAGAAACTATATGATTATTAACAATCGATCGAGTGTGGGGAATAAAATACTTGGGAGCACAATACTTAAAATAAAAATAGGCAGCCTTACTAGTGTTACAGTAATAATAGTTAAACCTAGGCTGTCCAGGGTAAGAACCACTGCAGGAGAGAAACTATATTGCATATATTTTTTCCTCATTAAATCCAGCACAGTTTCTTACAGATAGAAGGGGCTCTACATAAACTTCTTTTATCATATAATGTTTCTCTAGGAAACAGCATGACTTTCATAGAATAGAGTATTTAATATGAAAAATATTAAATTATCAGATAAATGCAATCAATAATTTTACATTTGTTAGGTTAATATTCTCAGTTTATTAACTCTGGGTCATCATTTAAATAATGTTCACAAAATATATCTGTTATATTTAATCTGTAAAGTCATTTGCCAAAAGCTTATACTGATATTTTGTATTTTTTAAATAAACGAATTTATGTAAGAACAGTTTAATCCTTGATGTCAAGCAGTGCTGCATTTTTTCCTTAAATTATTTTAAATATAATTTCCCCTTAGATCTTAAAAGGACTGAGATGTGTCATATTGAATAAAATTAACTCTACTTCCAAAAATAATGATATACTTCATGTAGCCTGAGAATAATTTGCCATACATTAATGCAGCTACTCTTAGAACACATAAAAATTCAACCAGCACAAGAAAAGAAAAGATTCAACCAATTCAAGAAAAAAAAAAAAAAATTTTTTTTCAAAGGAAAATTCAACCAATTCAAGAAAAGAATTCTAATTCTGAAGTTGATTCAGAAGGCACAATCTACTCGAGGTAAACTTATTGCAATGGTATTTATAAAGTGTTAAAATATTTTCAAGGTGAAATACATGATGAAGAAAATCAAGAAACATGATTTTCAGGATTTTATTTTTAAAAATACTGTTCAAATGCCATATTAATATAATGATTTCCTATAACCATTGGAAGTCTGTCTATAACAGGAGTCCATTGTTAGGAACAGGACTACACAGCAGTATGTGAGTAGCTGTTGGGCAAGCAAGTAAAGTTTCGTCTGCTGCTCTCGATCACTGGCAATATCATCTCTACCACCCTCTCCATTGCTTGCATTACCTTTTGAACCATCCCCCCACCCCTCATTCATGGAAAAACTGTCCTCCCCCAAATTGGACCTTGGTGCCAGAAAGATTGGAGACTACTGGTCTATAGGTATAATCGAACAACATTATAAGATTATTTCTTTTGGATGTATATATGTCGTGTTTGTGTGTGTGTGTGTGTGTGTGTTAGTCACTCAGTCATGTCTGACTCTTTGCCAGTCTCTATGGACTGTAGCCTGCCAGGCTCCTCTGTCTATGGGATTCTCCAGGCAAGAATACTGGAGTGGGTTGCCATGCTCTTCTCACGGGTATCTTTCTGACCCAGGGATTGAATCTGGGCCTCCTGTATTGCAGGCAAATTCTTTACCATCCAAGCCCCCAGGGAAGCCCTATATATGTTCAGTTCAGTTCAGTTCAGTCGCTCAGTCGTATCCACCTCTTTGCGACCCCATAAATTACAGCATGCCAGGCCTCCCTGTCCATCACCAACTCCCGGAGTTCACTCAGACTCACGTCCATCGAGTTGATGATGCCATCCAGCCATCTCATCCTCTGTCGTCCCTTCTCCTCCTACCCCCAATCCCTCCCAGCATCAGAATCTTTTCCAATGAGTCAACTCTTTGCCTAAGGTTATGTTAGATAGGTACATAAATCAAACATAATTTCCATAATGGGATAATTATTATCATGTTTATATTTTTAGTTTATATTTTTCTAGCCTTTTACATTTCACAATGCTAAAGCATATGCAACTTCATACTGAAACATGTATATTATCATATGTGAAACAGATCACCAGTCCAGGTTCGATGCATGAGACAGGGTGCTCAGGGCTGGTGCACTGGGACAACACTGAAGGATGGGATGAGAAGGGAGGAAGGAGGGGGGTTCAGGATGGGGAACACATGTAAACCCATGACTGATTCATATTAATTAATGTATGGTAAAAAGTACTACAGTATTGTATAGTAATTAGACTCCAATTAAAATATATAAATTAAAAGAAAAAAAAAAAGAATCCTATGAGGTGGTCACAGTAATTTCCCACCCCCCCTTTTTTTCCCCTTTTTAAAGTTAACAAATTAAATTCCACAAAATGTAACTTTCAGCAGATTTCAGTCAGTGTATGTTCAATCGCTCAGTGCTCAGTCATGTCCAACTCTTTGTGACCCCTGAACTATCACCCACAAGCCTCCTCTGTCCATGAAATTTTCCAGGCAAGAATACTAGAGTGGGTTACCTAGTATCCTACTCATGGGGATCTTCCAAACCCAGGGATCAAGCCTATGCCTCTTGCATCTATTGCATTGGCAAGCAGTTTCCTTAACACTACGTTATCTGGAAAGCCCTGAATACTCAACTGCAAAGAAAGGAACTAAAGTTACAGATCGGATCTTCTAGATTGCAGCCAGGTGCTCATTTATACATTTATTTTCCTTGAGCTATAATTGACATACATTATTGTGCTAGCTTCATGTATGCAGCACAGAGATTCAGGCTTTTTGTTTTGTTTTGTTTTTTTAATTATACCCCATTATGGGCTATTACGACTAAGGCCAGGGGCGGTGGCTGGGAGGACCAACCCCACGTCCAAGGAGCTGTGGCTGCGTGGGCACAGGAGGGCCTAGAGGAGCTATCCTACATTCAAGGTCAGGAAGGGCGGTGGTGAGGAGATACCCCTCGTCCAAGGTAAGGAGCAATGGCTGCGCTTTGCTGGAGCAGCCGTGAAGAGATACCCCACATACAAGGTAAGAGAAACCCAAGTAAGACGGTAGGTGTTGCAAGAGGGCATCAGAGGGCAAACACACTGAAATGATACTCATAAAAAACTAGTCAATCTAATCACACTAGGACCACAGCCTTGTCTAACTCAATGAAACTAAGCCATGCCCGTGGGGCAACCCAAGATGGGTGGGTCATGGTGGAGAGATTTGACAGAATGTGATCCACTGGAGAAGGGAATGGCAAACCACTTCAGTATTCCTGCCTCGAGAATCCCATGAACAGTATGAAAAGGCAAAATGATAGGATACTGAAAGAGGAACTCCCCAGGTCAGTAGGTGCCCAATATGCTACTGGAGATAAGTGGAGAAATAACTCCAGAAAGAATGAAGGGATGGAGTCAAAGCAAAAACAATACCCAGCTATGGATGTGACTGGTGATAGAAGCAAGGTCTGATGCTGTAAAGAGCAATATTGCATAGGAACCTGGAATGTCAGGTCCATGAATCAAGGCAAATTGGAAGTGGTCAAACAGGAGATGGCAAGAGTGAATGTTGACATTCTAGGAATCAACGAACTGAAATGGACTAGAATGGGTGACTTTAACTCAGATGACCATTATATCTACTACTGTGGGCAGGAATCCCTCAGAAGAAATGGAGTGGCCACCATGGTGAACAAAAGAGTCCTAAATGCAGTACTTGGGTGCAATCTAAAAAATGACAGAATGATCTCTGTTCGTTTCCAAGGCAAACAATTCAATATCATGGAAATCCAAGTCTATGCCCCAACCAAAGCCTTTGACTGTGTGGATCACAATAAACTGTGGAAAATTCTGAAAGAGATGGGAATACCAGACCACCTGATCTGCCTCTTGAGAAATTTGTATGCAGGTCAGGAAGCAATAGTTAGAACTGGACATGCAACAACAGACTGGTTCCTAATAGGAAAAAGAGTTCGTCAAGGCTGTATATTGTCACCCTGTTTATTTAATTTTATGCAGAGTACATCATGAGAAACGCTGGACTGGAAGAAACACAAACTGGAATCAAGATTGCCGGGAGAAATATCAATAACCTCAGATATGCAGATGACACCACCCTTATGGCAGAAAGTGAAGAGGAACTAAAAAGCCTCTGATGAAAGTGCAAGTGGAGAGTGAAAAAGTTGACTTAAAGCTCAACATTCAGAAAACGAAGATCATGGCATCCGGTCCCACCACTTCATGGGAAATAGATGGGGAAACAGTGGAAACAGTGTCAGACTTTGTTTTTCTGGGCTCCAAAATCACTGCAGATGGTGACTGCAGCCATGAAATTAAAAGATGCTTACTCCTTGGAAGGAAAGTTATGACCAACCTAGATAGTATATTCAAAAGCAGAGACATTGCTTTGCCAACCAAGGTCCGTCTAGTCAAGGCTATGGTTTTTCCTGTGGTCATGTATGGATGTGAGAGTTGGACTGTGAAGAAGGCTAAGCACCAAAGAATTGATGCCTTTGAACTGTGGTGTTGGAGAAGACTCTTGAGAGTCCCTTGGACTGCAAGGAGATCCAACCAGTCCATTCTGAAGGAGATCAGCCCTGGGATTTCTTTGGAAGGAATGATGCTAAAGCTGAAACTCCAGTACTTTGGCCACCTCATGTGAAGAGTTGACTCATTGGAAAAGACTCTGATGCTGGGAGGGATTGGGGGCAG
>NW_011492547.1:102547-116026 GCF_000754665.1 Bison bison bison
TTGACTCATTGGAAAAGACTCTGATGCTGGGAGGGATTGGGGGCAGGAGGAGAAAGGGACAACAGAGGATGAGATGGCTGGATGGCATCACTGACACGATGGACGTGAGTCTCAGTGAACTCCAGGAGTTGATGATGGACAGGGAGGCCTGGCGTGCTGTGATTCATGGGGTCACAAGGAGTCGGACATGACTGAGCGACTGATCTGATTTGATAGGCTATTACAAGATATTGAATATAATTCCATGTTCTAGAGAATAAATCCATGATCCAAATCTACTTTTTGGATAGTCATTTCTGTTAACACCATGCACCTAGTTTGTCTCTTCCATCTCTCCTTTAGTAACTTAATTGTTTGCTATGTTTGTTGGTCTCTTTCTTCTTTGTATATATATTTACTTGTATATGTTATATATATATATATATATATATATTTTTAGATTTCAAGTATAAGTCATATCCTATAGCATATGTTGTTCTCTGTCTCTAAGCATAATATTCTCTACATCCATCCACATTGCTGAAAATGGCAATTATTCATTCTTTCTTATGGCTGGGTAATATTTCATTGTATATGTATATATTGTTGTTGCTGTTCAATCTATAAGTCATGTCGAATCTTTTGACCCCATGGACTGCAGCACACCAGGCTCTTCTGTCTGAATTTTACTCAGATTTATGTCCATAGAGTTGGTGTTGCTATCTAACAAATTCCTCCTCTGCCACCCCATTCTTCTTTTGCCTTAAGTTTTCCCAGTGAGGCACCTCTTTGCATCTAGTGGACAAAGTATTGGAGCTTCAACTTCAGCAGCAGTCCTTCCAGTGAATATTCAGAGTTGATTTCCTTTAGTATTGAGTGGTTGAATCTCCTTGCAGTTGAAGGTACTTTCAAGAATCTTCCTCAGTACCACAGTTCAAAAGCATCAATTCTGGAAAAGGTCAGTTTTCATTACAATCCCAAAGGCAGACAGCCTTCTTTATAGTTCAATTCTCACATCCATACATGAGTACTGGAAAAAAAAATAATAAAAAAAATATATATATCTATCTTTGACTATAACAACTTTGGTTGGCAAGATGGAGTCTCTCTCTCTCTTTTTTTTTAATATTCTGTCTAGGACACTTACTCCTTGGAAGGAAAGTTATGACCAACCTAGATAGCATATTCAAAAGCAGAGACATTACTTTGCCTACAAAGGTCCGTCTAGTCAAGGCTATGGTTTTTCCAGTAGTCATGTATGGATGGATGTGACAGTTGGACTATGAAGAAAGCTGAGCACCGAAGAATTGATGCTTTTGATCTGTGGTGTTGGAGAAGACTCTTGAGAGTCCCTTGAACTGCAAGGATATCCAACAAGTCCATTCTAAAGGAGATCAATCCTGGGTGTTCTTTGGACAGAATGATGCCAAAGCTGAAACTCCAGTACTTTGGCCACCTCATGTGAAGGGTTGACTCATTGGAAAAGACTCTGATGCTGGGAGGGATTGGGGGCAGGAGGAGAAGGGGACGATAGAGGATGAGATGGCTGGATGGCATCACTGACACGATGGACGAGAGTTTCAGTGAACTCCGGGAGTTGGTGATGGACAGGGAGGCCTGGCGTGCTGCAATTCATGGGGTCACAAAGAGTCGGACACGACTGAGCAACTGAACTGAACTGAACTGAGGCTTATCACAGTTTTCCTTCCAAGGAGCAAGTGTCTTTTAATTTTGTGGCTGCAGTCACTATACACAGTGACTTTGGAGCCCAAGGCACGGTGGGGAATCTGTCACTGCTTCCACTTTTCCCCTTTATATTTGCCATGAAGTGAGGGGACTGGATTGTGAGATTTTTTTTTTTTTTCTTATAAGTTTCAAGCCAGCTTTTTCACTTTCTTCTTTAACCCTCACCAAGAAGCTCTTTAGTTCTTCATTTTCTGCCAATAGAGAGATATTATCTAAATGTTGGAGGTTGTTGATATTTCTGCCTGCAATTTGATTCCAGCTTCTGATTCATTCAGCCTGGCATTTCACGTGATGTACTCTGCCTATAACTTAAATAAGCAGAATGACATTACACAGCCTTGTTGTACTTCTTTCCCAGTTTTGAACCAGGCAGCAGCCCCATGTTCAGTTCTACTATTGCTTCTTGACTTATATACAGATTTCTCAAGAGACAAGTAAGGTGGTCTGGTACTCCCATTGCTTTAAGAATTTCCCAGTTTTAGGTTTCTGATGATACACAGAATCAAAGGCTTTGGAATAGTCAATGAAGCAGATTTTTTTTTTTTTTTTCCCTGAAATTACCATGCTTTCTCCATGATGCAACGAATGTTGATGATTTGATCTCTGGTTTCTCTGCCTTTTCAAATCACAGCTTGTACATATGAAAGTTCTCGGTTCACATATTTCTGAGGCCTAGCTTGAAGCATTTGGAGCATAACTTTGCTAGCATGTAAAATGAACGTGATTGTGTGGTAGTTTGAGCATTCTTTGACATCACCTTTCTTTGGGATTGGAAAGAAAACTGACCTTTTCCAGTCCTGTGGCCATTGTTGAATTTTTCAGTTTTGCTGACATATTGAGTGCAGCTCTTTAATATCATCCTCTTTTAGTATTTGAAATAGCTCAACTGGCATTCCATCTTCTACTTAGCTGGCATCCCATCTTATCTACTAGCTTTATTTGTATTAATTCTTCTTAAGACCTACTTGATCTCACACTTCAGGAAGTCTGACTCTAGATGAGTAACCGCACTATCATGGTTATCCAGGTCATTAAAACCTTTTTTTGCATAATTCTTCTGTGTATTCTTGCCACCTGTTTTAATCTCTTCTGCTTCTGTTAGGTCCTTACTGCTTTTGTCCTAGATTCTCCCAATCCTTGAATGAAATTTTCTCGTGATATTTCCAGTTTTCTTGGAGAGATCTGTAGTCTCTCCCATCCTATCATTTTCCTCTATTTACTTGCATAGTTCATTTTAAAAGGCCTTATCTTATCTGTCTTTAGTATTCCCTGGAACTCTACATTCACTTGTATACACTTTTCCCTTGCCCCTTGCCTTTCACTGCTCTTCTTTCTTCAGCTACTCATGAACCCCACCCCCATTCCAGTAAACCATTTTGCTTTCTTGCATTTCTTTGGGATGTTTTCAATCACTGCCTCCTGTAAAATGTTGTGAATCTCTATCCATATTTCCTCAGGCACTCTATCTAACAGATGTAATCCCTTGAATCTATTTGTCATCTCAACTTTATAACTGTGAGGGATTTGACTTAGATCATACCTGAATGACCTAGTGATTTTCCCTACTTTTTTCAATTTAAGTCTGAATTTTGCAATAAGAATCTGAAGATCTAAGCCACAGTCAGCTCCAAATCATTTTTGCTGACTGTATAGAGCTTCTCCATCTTTGGCTGCAAATAATATAATCAATATGATCTTGGTATTGACCATCTGTTCATGTCCATGGGTAGGGTTATCTGTTGGGCTGTTGGGAAATGGTATCTTCTATGACCATCTTGTTCTCTTGACAAATCTCTGCTTGCTTTTGTCCTTCATCATGTTGTTCTCCAATGCCAAACTTGCCTGTTATCCTGGGTATCTCTTGACTTCCTAATTTTGCATTCCATTCCCCTGTGATGAAAGGGACATCTTTTTTGGTGTTAGTTCTAGAAGGTGTTTGTAGGTCTTTGTAAACCAGTCATCTTCAGCTTTTTCAGCATCAGTGATTGGGGCATAAATTTGGATTATTGTGATGTTGAATGATTTGTCTTGGAAATGAATCTAGAACATCTGTCCCTTTTGAGACTGAACCCTAGTACTGCATTTTCAAATCTTTTGTTGACTATGAGGACTACTCCATTTCTTTTAATGGATTATTGCTCACTATAGTAGATAGACTGGTCTTCTGAATTAAATTTGCACATTCTCATCCATACAAGTTTACTGATTCCTAAGATATAGATTTTCAATCTTGCCATCTACTTCTTGGTCATGGCCAATTTATCTTGATTCATGAACCTAGCATTCCATGTTCTTATGTGGCATTGTTCTATACAGCATTGGACTTTACTTTCACCACCAGACATATCCACAGATGGATGTCATTTCTTCTTTGGCCTAGCCTCTTCATTCTTTCTGGAATTATTAGTAATTTCCCCCTGCTCTTCCCTATTAGCATACTGGACAGTTTCCAACATTGGGGAAACATATGACAACAGCTTCTGTTGTCATATCTTTTTGCATTTTTATACTGTTTATGGGGTTCTAATGCAAGAATGAGATGGCTGGATGGCATCACTGACTCGATGGACGTGAGTCTCAGTGAACTCCAGGAGTTGGTAATGGACAGGGAGGCCTGGCGTGCTGTGATTCATGGGGTCGCAAAGAGTTGGACACAACTGAGCGACTAATCTGATCTGATCTGAATGCAAGAATACTGGAGTGAGTTGCTATTTCCTCTTCATACATTTTGTCTGAAGTCTTCACTATTGCCAGTCCATTTTGAGTGGCCCTGCATGGAATGGCTCATAGCTTCATTGAGTTACACAAGCCCTTTCACCACAACAAGACTGTGATCCATCAAAGAAATACAAATACCACATCTTAATCCAGTCATCTATTGATAGGTACTTGAGTTGCTTCCTTGCCTTGGCTATTGCCTATAGTGCTACAGTGAACACCGGGGTACATATATGTTTTCTAATTTATATTTACCTTTTTTTTTTTTTTTCAAATATGTATTCTCAGGAGTTGAATTGTTGGAGGATAGGGTAGCTCCAGTTTTCAATTTTTTTAAGGAAACTCCATACTGTTTTTCCATGTTGGCTGCACCAGTTTACCTTCCCACCAAAAGTGTAAGAGTTTTCCCTATTCTGCACGTCCTCTCTAACTTTCATTATTTATAGACTTTTGATGATGGCTGTTCTGATTGTTGTGAGATAATAACTCACTGCGATTTTGAAATGCATTTCTTTAAATATTAGTGATGTTAGCATCTTTACATGTGCCTGTTAGCTATCTGTACTTATTTTTAAGAAATGTCTATTTTGAAATCCCCAGTGTGCACTAGTTGGCATATTTTATATTAGCTCACAAATTTTGTATGCTGCTGTTTTTGCATTTGTTTTTCTGACTGCTGCTCTGATTGGGTGATTTCCATTTTTCTAACTTCCAGATAACTTATACTTTTCTCTGTCATTTAGTCTGCTATCCATTGCTTCTAGATTGCTTTTTGTCTCAGAAATCAAATTGTCTGATACTAATCTGCATTTATATCACAAATCTTTCTTAATTCAGTTAGCATTTTGTCACCTTTTGAATTCAAGGTCTTGTATACTGATGATCTCTGTTTCATTATTTATTCTTCAAGAGAATTTATCTTGCTTTTTTAAACTGGGAATATTCCCTGTGCATTTTCACTTTACTTAACTTACTGTGTGTCTCTAAATTTAGGAGAATCAGTTATTTTTGTTTTGAAGGGGTGTTTTTATGTAGAAGCATTCCTATGTAGGAGCATCCCTATGTAGAATGTGTGGGTTCTTTAGTACAAGGACTGATTTTTATATGGATACAAGATACATCTTTCCTCAGGGTGTGCTGGTCACTATCACCTTCATAGGAGATGTGATTGGTATTGTAGGATCTAAAACCTGTGCAGAATGTGTTCCATGGCTGTTGCTGCCTTATCAGGGGCAAGGTCTGCTCCTCCCTTGTAGCAATAGAAGTCCTGAGGTTTGGGTTTGATCAGGCTCTATTTCTCTTGAATGCATGCCCTGCCTCAAAGGGGGGAAATGTTGAAGCAGTTGAGATCTATGAGCTCACAGAGGTCTAAAGCATGACCTGTGTAGGCATTCATGGTTCTACCTAGATGCAGCCCTAGCTTACTTCCCTTCCCTGTTGTAGTTGTACTAAATCAAGCACAAGATTTTGGCATGGAGTAGATCAGGCTGGAGCAGACACTATGCTGGAACTCATGTTTGGGGAGTGTGGTTGCAGGAATTGAAGTGGTATCACTGCTGCCAGTGGCCTGGGCTGCCCCTGTGGAAGTTTTCCTCCAGGACCTGTCTAGCACCCATATCTAGCACCAACCTTTGGCATAGAGTAGGTGGGACTGGTTTGCTTACTAGGTTGGGAGACAGACCACAGAGTGCTGGTCATGATGGCTCCTGTGTCAGCACCGAAGTAAGTGCTGACAGCAATTTTGGCCATTCTACAAAGATAACACCCCAGACCCCAAGGCTCTCTCTGTTAGCTAGACTGAATCTTCTTCTAAGACCTACAATCCCCAGACACTCACATCCATAAATGACTACTGGAAAAAGCATAGCTTTGACCACATGGACTTTGTCAGCCAAGTAATGTTTCTGCTTTTTAATATTCTGTCTAGGTTTGTCATAGCTTTTTTTCCCAATACTGGAAAAAGCATAGCTTTGACCACATGGACTTTGTCAGCCAAGTAATGTTTCTGCTTTTTAATATTCTGTCTAGGTTTGTCATAGCTTTTTTTCCCAATACTGGAAAAAGCATAGCTTTGACCACATGGACTTTGTCAGCCAAGTAATGTTTCTGCTTTTTAATATTCTGTCTAGGTTTGTCATAGCTTTTTTTCCCAATACTGGAAAAAGCATAGCTTTGACCACATGGACTTTGTCAGCCAAGTAATGTTTCTGCTTTTTAATATTCTGTCTAGGTTTGTCATAGCTTTTTTTCCCAAGGAGCAGTATCTTTTAATATCATGGCTTCAGTCACCATCTGCAGTGATTTTTTTAGTTCAAGAAAAATAAAGTCTGTCACTGTTTCCATTGTTTGGCCATCCATTTGCCATGAAGGAGTGGGACCAGAAGCCATGATCTTAACTTTTGAATATTGAGTTAGTATACAATATTTATCTTTCTCTTTCTGACTTACTTCACTCTGTACAATAAGCTCTAAGTTCATTCACCACATTAGAACTGACTCAAATGCATTCCTTTTTATGACTGAGTGATGGACAGGGAGGCCTGGCATACTGCGACTCATGGGGTCACAAAGAGTCGGACACGACTGAGCGACTGAACTGAACTGAATAGTCCATTGTACGTATATACCACCTTGCTTATCCTTTCATCTGCCAATGGACATCTTTCCATGTTCTAGTGTTCTAGGTATTGTAAATTGTGCTGCAATGAACTTTAGGGTATATGTGTCTTTTTCAGTTTTTTTTCCCCCCCTCAGGGCATATACCTAGGAGTATATTCCTGGGTCATTTGGTGGTTTTATTCTTAGTTTTTTTAAGGAATCTCCATACCGTCTCCTATAGTGGCTGTATCAATTTACATTCCCACCAAAAGTGCAAAAGTGTTCCCTTTTTCCCAAACCCTCTCCAAAATTTACTGTTTGTAGACTTTTTGATGATGACCAGTCTGACTGATGTGAGGTATTATCTCATTATAGTTTTGATTTTCTACCACACTCCCACACTTCTTTAATAATGACCGATGTTGAGAATTTTTCATATGTTTGATAGCCATCTGTATGCTTTCTTTGGAGAAATATCTATTTAGGTAGCTTTGCAACTTTTGATTTTTTATTATTTTTTTTTCTAGTATTAAGTTGTGTGTGCTGCTTGTATATTTTGTAGATTAATCCTTTATTGGATGTTTCCTTTGCTATTATTTTCTCCCATGCTGAGGGTTGTCTTTTCACCTTGTTTACAGTTTCCTTTGGTGTTCAAAATTTGTTTAATTACGTCCCACTTGTTTATTTTCATTACTCTAGGAGGGGAGTCATAGAGGATCTAGCCTTGATTTAAGTCATTGAGTGTTCTGCCTATGTTTTCCTCTAAGACTTTTACAGTTTCTGGTCTTACCATTAGGTCTTTAATCCATTTTTAGTTTATCTTGGTGTATGGTGTTAGGAAGTGTCCTATTTTCATTCTTTTACATGTAGTTGTCCAGTTTTCACAGCACCACTGATTGAAGAGGCTATCTTTGCCCCATTGTATATTCTTGCTTCTTTTGTCAAAAATAAGGTACGCAGTGAATCTTGGGTTTATCTTTGGGCTCTCTACCTTGTACTGTTAGTCTGTATTTTCATTTTTGTGCCAGTACCATACTGTCTTGATGACTGTAGCTTTGTAGTATAATCTGAAGTCAGGAAAGTTGATTCCACCAGCTTCATTCTTCTTTCGCAAGACTGCTTTGGCTAACTGGGGTCTTTTGTGTTTCCATAAGAATTGTGATTTTTTGTTGTTGTTGTTGTTGGTCTATTTATGTGAAAAAAAATGTCATTGGTAATTTGATAGTGATCACATTGTATCTGTAGATTGTATTTGGTAGTATAATTATTTTCACAATATTGATGCTTCCAACCCAAGAACATGGCATATCTCTCCATTGGTTTATGTCATCTTTGATTTCTTTCATCAATGTCTTAGTCTTATAATTTTCTATATACAGCTCATTTGTCTCCTTAGGTAGGTTTATACCAATATACTTTGTTAGTTTCTTACAGTGGTGAATGGGATTGATTCCTCAATTCTCTTTCTGACTTTTCATTGTAATGATGAAATATGTATTTCTGTGTATTGATTTTGCTAAATTCACTGATTATAGTTGTTCAGCCACTCAGTTATGTCTGAGGCTTTGTAACCCTATGGACTGCAGCACTCCAGGCTTCCCTGTCCTTCACCATCTCCCTGAGCTTTCTCAAACTCATGTCCATTGAGTCATTGTTGCCATCCAACCATCTCATTCTCTTTCATCCTCTTCTCCTGCCTTCAGTCTTTCCCAGGATCAGGATCTTTTCTAATGAATCAGCTCTTCACACCATTGGCCAAAGAATTGGAGCTTCAGCATCAGTCCTTTCAATGAGTATTTAGGACTGATTTCCTTTAGGATTGACTGGTTTGATCTTCTTGCAGCCCAAGGGACTCTCCAGAGTCTTTTCCAACACCACATTTCAAAAGCATCAATTCTTCAGCCCACAGACTTCTTTATGGTTCCACTTTCACATCCATAAGTGCTTTTGTTGGCTAAGTGATGTCTCTGCTTTTAAATATGCTGTCTAGGTCACCTGGGTTTGTTTGTCTTTCAAAGAACCAGCTTTGAGCTCCATTGTTCTTTATTATCTCTTCTTTATCTCTATTTCTTCTATTGTTGTTCTGATTTTTTGTTTTCTTTCCTTCTAGTAACTTTTTTCTTTAGTTATTTTATGCATAACGTTAAGTTGTTTATTGCAGATTTGTCTCGTTTCTTAGAATAAAATTGTATTACTGAACTGGATAATTTATAATAAGACATCTGAAAAAGAAATATGTGCTGTGTGTGTTTAGTTTCTCATTTGTGTCTGACTCTTTGTGTCCTCATTGACTGTAGCCAATCAGGGTCCTCTGTCCCTGGAGATTCTCTAGGCCCTGGAGTAGGTTGCCATGCCCATACACACACACATATGATTCACTTTGCTGTTTATGTGAAATTACCACAATATTTTATATCAACTATGCTACACTGTACTACAATTAAAAAAAAAATGGCAATACCAAATGTTAGCAAGGGTGTAAGGCAACTAAAAGTTTCATACGTTTTATCCATTTGCACTTATGTGATTGCACAATGGTTCAGTTACTTTGTAAATCTTTGTCAGTTCTTTATAAACTAGTTAGGCATGTGCTTACCATATAACATGAGAATACTACTCCTAAGTATTTATGTAAAAAAAGTTAAAAAATAAAATTAAAAAAAAATTTATTCACAAATATTTTAATACTTTATTCAAGATAACCTCAAATAGGGAACAATATTCAAATCAATTTATTGCTGAATGGATAAACAAATTGTAATATATGCCTTGTTGTTGTTCAGTCCCCAAGTGATGTCCAGCTATTTGCAACCACATGGACTGCAGCACTCCAGGCTTCCCTGTCCCTCATCATCTCCCAGAGTTCACCCAAGTTTGTGTCCATTGAATTTGTGATACCGTCCAGCCATCTCATCCTCTGTCACAAAGTTCTCCTTCTGCCTTCAATCTTTCCCAACATCAGGGCCTTTTCCAATAAGTCAGTTTTTCCCTGAATCAGGTGGCCAAAGTATTGGAGTTTCAGCTTCAGTATCAGTCCTTCCAAAGAGTATTCAGGGTTGATTTCCCTTAGGATAGACTGGTTTGATCTTCTTGCTTTTCTAGTGGTGATCAAGAGTCTTCTCCAGCACCACAGTTTAAAAGCATCTAATTTTTGGTGCTCTGCCTTCTTTATTGTCCAGTTCTAACATCCATACATGACTACTGGAAAAACCATAGTCTTCATTATATGAAACTTTGTTGGCAAAATGATGTCTTAATTTGTCAAGGAGCAAGTGTCTTCTAATTTCATGGAGGCAGTCACCATCCACGGTTATTCTAGAACCTAAGAAAAGGAAATCTGAATAGTGGCATATTCTTTAGTAATAAAAAGAGCCAACTACTGATACATGCAGCAACATACATTCAGTTTAGTTCATTTCAGTAGCTCAGTGTTGTCTGACTCTTTGTGACCTCATGAACTGCAGCACACCAGGCCTCCCTGTCCATCACCAACTCCCGGAGTTTACCCAAACTCATGTCCATTGAGTTGGTGATTCCATCCAATCATCTCGTCCTCTGTCATCCCCTTCTCCTCCTGCCCTCAATCTTTCCCAGCATTAGGGTCTTTTCAAATGAGTCAGCTCTTTGCATCAGGCGGCCAAAGTATTGGAATTTCAGCCTCAACATCAGTCCTTCCAATGAACATCCAGGACTGATCTCTTTTATGATGGATTTGTTGGATCTCCTTGCAGCCCAAGAGACTCTCAAGAGTTTTCCAGCACCACAGTGCTTGAGAAACTCCTTTTCCTGTTTGTAATCAGTCTGTCATTCCATGTCCAGTTCTAACTGTTGCTTCCTGACCTGCATACAGGTTTCTCAAGAGGCAGGTCAGGTGGTCTGGTATTCCCACCTCTTTAAGAATTTTCCACAGTTTATTGTGATCCACACTGTCAAAGGCTTTGGCATAGTCCATAAAACAGAAATAGATGTTTTTCTGGAACCTCTTGCTTTTTGATGATCCAACGGATGTTGGCAATTTGATTTTTGGTTCCTCTGCCTTTTCTAAAACCAACTTGAACATCTGGAAGTTCATGGTTGACATGAATATTATAGGTTCAGCAACATAAAATAGTTGAACTTGCTGAGCAAAACAAGGCAGACTTAAAATATATTTAGTATATGATTCAACCAACTTGCATGAATCTAGAAATGGCAAAAGTAATAAACAATAACAGGAAGCCAGTCATGTTTCTTTGCTCAGGGGTGAAGAAAGTTTGTCTGAGAAATGACATCAGATAATTTTGTAGGTGACAAAATTTATGCACTTTATTTTTAGGGGTGTTTACATGGTATATAAATTTCTTAAAACTCAGTAAACTGGATATTTTAAATGAATGCAATATTGTGTCTCATAAAGTTCATTTTCTCTTGTTATCTTATATTGGCATAAGTGTAATAGAATTTGGAACTGTAAGTAAAAAGTAGCAACTAGAATTTAAAGAGATAGTTAATTGGTTGATTTCAATACTAGATAAATTAAGAAAAGCCAAACTCAGATTTTTCTTCTTGGTCATTTTTTGTGTGTATGCATTCACTATAACATTATCATATTAAAAATCCATTGAATAAACATGTTAACATTTTTTTATTTACTTCACCATAGTTAATTATCAAAGATGATATTGCTGTGCTCTTAATGGTGTCTAGGATAAAGAAAAAACTTTTTTCTCTCTCTTGGCTACCTCCTTCCTTCACACCTATATGTTATATCATTTATAATGAAGTGAATCTCTTAGGAGATGAGAGTCATTTATGTAATATGTCTAATTAAGCTTTTCCTTAATTGAGTGTGATGTCAAGGGAAAAAATAAGTTTAATTTGATCAGCTGTAATAAAGTAGATTTGGTCCATGTGAAACATGAAGGAATTAATGCTAGCATGACTTTTGTAATTAAGCTTTTACCTTTAAACTCAAGCTAGTGCAATATAGGCTGTTAGTATTATGTGAAGTCTTAGTGTTCAGACTAGAATGCAGTCTATATGTCATTTGAAAAATATAACAATATAGTTAAAGATGATAAACTTTTATAAATAAGTTTTCAAATTAAGCGATCCTTGATAGAATAGAAAAGACCCAAGCAATGCACAATTACTTGGGACAATTTACTGGCTGTGGAAAGCTTTCTGATAAGACTGACTGCAAGTGATTTATAATTAGTTGCCTCTTCCCAATTTTGCCTCCTCAAGATGGTACTTGCTCAGTTCTTTTCTGTTGAACTGTACTATAAAATAGAAGAAACAAGATATATAAGATTATGAGCTTTGACTGAAGCCAAGGTTCTCAACATAACATTTCTAATATTGAGAGAATTAACTTAGGCAGATTGATAAGGAGTCCAAGTGTAAGGCCCCTTTCTAATATTGAGAGAATTAACTTAGGCAGATTGATAAGGAGTCCAAGTGTAAGGACCCTTTATGGAGGAGGTAAGCTTTCTTTGGTTTTTCACTTTCTTTTGCCTTAGACTAGTAGGCCTTGTAGGCAGCAGTATCTCTTGTTCCAGGACATGCCTTTTTTGAGTTTCAGATGTATGTTATGGGAGAAGTTCTTTGTTAAAAACTTCCACAGCCCTGTGCTCTGTGTTAAACTGTTCCCTCTGGCTAATCTCGTGCTGATGTCATCCCAGGATGTATGCTACAGGAAAGGGTCTGAGCAAAATTCTCACAGAATTAAGATATTTTTTATTTATTCTCAGTAGCTAGTTGAGAAATATATAAGGCCTCACTTAAACTAGTGAGGCGGGTACTCTCCTGCATCCTCCCAGTGTCTGTTGCTGGAAGCTTTCTCTATGACTGTTGCTTTAATAAAATATACACAAAGCTCTAAGTGACTGAGACTATCTTTGGTCCCAGAATTCAATTTTCTCCTTCAGAGACCACAAATCCAGTGGCGCCATTCACTGTTCACTATAAGCTATCAGTATGGGATATGCTAATCACTCCTTTCTTTAAGTAGAACATTGCAAGATGGAATGCCTCCCCAGAGCAGCCATTATCTAGTAAAAATGAGCTTGGAGATTTTTCTGGAATGATAAGTAATGCAGTGTCAGAAAATCACTATTTATGCTGCTCAATTATTAAATGTATATAATAATTAAATATTAGAAAATGGCTACCACGACTTCTGTTTAGTCTAAGGTACCAAAATAAACATGAATCATTCCAGTGTAAAGATGTAGATATCATAAACAGTGCTGCGATGAACATTGGGGTACACGTGTCTCTTTCCCTTCTGGTTTCCTCAGTGTTTATGCCCAGCAGTGGGATTGCTGGATCATAAGGCAGTTCTATTTCCAGTTTTTTAAGGAATCTCCACACTGTTCTCCATAGTGGCTGTACTAGTTTGCATTCCCACCAACAGTGTAAGAGGGTTCCCTTTTCTCCACACCCTCTCCAGCTTTG
>NW_011492547.1:116126-125314 GCF_000754665.1 Bison bison bison
CCAGCTTTGTTCATCTTTGCCATGCTTTTTTTTTTTTTTTTTTCCTTCTACTTGCAATACTGCTGCTCTCAATTGTATTTCTTTTCTTTTTTTTTTTTCAATTTTAATTAAAAAAAATTATACATGTGTTCCCCATCCTGAACCCTCCTCCCTCCCCATACCATCCCTCTGGGTCGTCCCAGTGCACCAGCCCCAAGCATCCAGCATCGTGCATTGAACCTGGACTGTCATCTCGTTTCATACATGACATTTCACATGTTTCAATGCCATTCTCCCAAATCTTCCCACCCTCTCCCTCTCCCACAGAGTCCATAAGCCTGTTCTATACATCAGTGTCTCTTTTGCTATCTCGTATACAGGGTTATCGTTACCATCTTTCTAAATTCCATATATATGTGTTAGTATACTGTATTGGTGTTTGTCCTTCTGGCATACTTCACTCTGTATAATAGGCTCCAGTTTCATCCACCTCATTAGAACTGATTCAAATGTATTCTTTTTAATGGCTGAGTAATACTCCATTGTGTATATGTACCACAGCTTTCTTATCCATTCATCTGCTGATGGACATCTAGGTTGTTTCCATGTCCTGGCTATTATAAACAGTGCTGCGATGAACATTGGGGTACACATGTTTTTATATTTTTCTTTCCTTTAGTTAAACTCTTGCTATTAAAGATTTATAACCTTAAAAAAAAAAAAAAGATGTAGATATCATGTGAAATTGAATAATGGCTATCATTTTTCAATCCTTACCTTGCCCCAGATATGTTGTCTATGTTAATTCATTTAATTCTCACAAGAGTTCTGTAAAATAGTTACTATTTTTATACCTTCTGCAGACAAGGACTCTGGGCTACTGTGAAATTAAGTAACTTAAACCAAGGCAACACAAATACTATGTTGCAGGGATTTCAGTTTTTATACATGTAATACCATCCTAGGACCTACCCTTTTGACTATTACATTGTAGTGGCTTTCTATCATGAACATTGTTTACAGAAGTAGAAGTGGAGATACAGCAGCATACTAAGGCTACTTTCTAGGATTATCTTCATGAAAACAAAGATGTCAGAGAAATATTCACAAAAAGAAGAGCTTTTTACAATGGATGCAGCTAAGAAGAAAACCAGACTTCTGATACCATACACAATTTTACTTTTTTTTTTTTTGATCCTGTGATCTTTGGTGATTTTATAATAAATCATAAAATGGTGGCATGAAATTGAGAATGTGTACTTGTTCACAGACATGATATTAAAAGCATAAATAATGTTAAATTATGCCTTTTAGTCTACAAATAGTCCAACAGCATGAAAATATATTAAAATGGTCAAAATATATCTAATTTTGTATAGATGGATTGACAGTTGTGCTGTCAGCCTATTGGGGAAGTAAAGATTATCAATATTGCTTTTAGTTTGTTTTTTAATATGTGTATAAGGTAGAGGTGGTTATAGTAGAAATAATGATGTAAGTATAATAAAATTTATAGTGTAACTATAATAAGCAATAGAAGGCAATCAAGACATCAAAATGGTAATAAACAATCTTGCAAAAATGTTATTATGAGTTTTAGTTGTTTGCTAATTTTTAAAATCTGGGGGAGTATGGTATTATGTTTCTTCTGTTAATTATACATTTGCCTATTAGTGAGTCCAAGTTCTCACTTCTCATCATATGACAACCCAATAAATCAAGAGACAAGTTGTTGCGGCAATGAATAGTGACTCTATTTAGAAAGCTGGTAGACTGAGAAGATGGTGGACTCGTGTCTTAAAGAAACATCTGGCTTGGAATTTGATGTTAGTTTTATTTCTAGGAAAAGTATGGGAGATGAGGAGGTAAAGTAAAAAGGAAAGAAGTTGTTGCAAATATTTCCTGGTTTTGGGTAGACTCTAGAGGGAACGTGCTCTCTTCTTTTCAGTGGCCCTGGCCAGGATATTCCCTGTGAGCTAAACAAAGGTATTTTAGCTTAACATTCAGGCGTGGGTTCCTAGGTATGGACTTTATGTATCTTTTAAGCTATATGCAACATCTCTGTAGTGATTAACTTCTAAACAATGGAATACAAAGATTAAAGTAAAAGAAACAGATCCAATATAGAGTCAGGTTTTTTCTTCCTTATTATAGGCCTATAAAATGTAGATACATATTTTCTCATTATATAAGTGGTTCAAGGTATAAGTAGAGAATTGGGGAAAGTCATACAGTTATTATTTTTACATGAGAACTATACCAAGCAGAGGAAATAATGATCAGCGTTGGAGGGTAGTAACACACAACATGCAGATAAAAACAGGGCCCAGTAAAATTTGGCAGATGGTTTGGATGAAAGGTCTCAAGAGGAGACCCAACTGTACATTTCTGGAGAGAAATAAAACCCCTTAAGTGATATTAATAATTAGTCATAACAATGACAATACTAAACTAATTTGAAAGTCTAGTGAACAATCACGACTAAGAAAGGAGGCACTGAAGAGGATGCAAAGAGCAAGAAAGTTGCTAAAAAAAGACTTTCATTGTTTCTATTTTTGTTGTTCTCAAACTTTAGCATGTATAAGAATTTCCTATTGGGCCTATTAAAACATAAATTCCTGGACCTTATCCTCAGAGTAAGTCACTCTGTTATGAGTGTTCAGAATTTGCATTTATAACCAATACCTAGGTGCTATTGATACTTCTGGTATAAATAAAATGCCTGAGAACAACTTTCCTGCATAAAATAGCAACATTGTCTTATTCAGTTTCTCTAGTCTAAAACTGGTGTACCATTGACTGGACAACCTTAAACTCTTTTCTGATCACTATCACTCCAGATACCACCACAGATGGGAGTCACAAAGTACAAAAACACAGTCACAAAGACAAGTCAAAAAATTTGTGAAGAAAAGATGAAAATGACATTTTAGAGAGAAAGTTAAAAGAAATTTCTCTTCTGTTACTGTCTTTATAGTGAGGACTAATTGTCCCATGTGTGATATGTTTTAAAGCTTCATCTCCTGGTAAGATATGTTCCCCAGCTTCATGAATCTCCTTGTGGTTTTGAGTGTTTTTCAAAGCACTCTTGGAGAAAATGTAGCGTATTTGAAATGACCTCCAGTTTTCTTTGGAGGAAAATAAAAATGAGTAGAAATGAGTAAAACTGCATATCATGAAGGTTTATACTGAAGAGTTTGACAAGTTTTGCTGGAAGATGAGTGAGTTAGTGTACTGATGCACACTAGGGAGAAACTCCAGCCTAACCCTCCACTTACTCACCAGGATCAAGTATGTATGAGCGTGTCTAGAGTTCTAGTGTGATGGGTCTAAAAACAGTCTATTTTGAAAGAGGCAAAAAGACATCCTCTGTAAGGAAAATAAATCTGGGGAAATAGGTATTTAGACTTGATTCTTTTTATTGAAGACAGAAGGTAATTTTGGAGTTTGTCTCTTAGATTGTTTTCTGCACATGAACATTCTCTGAGTATTTGGGAATTCAAACTTAAAAAATGAAATCTTGAAAGTGTTTTTTTCACAAAAAAGAACAAATAAAGTCATTGGGCACATTGGGCTGCATAAGCTTAGTACCCACATAATGGACAGTGATTCTAAGGTGGAAAAGAGGGTATTTTCCATTCAGTAGGGAATACTGCATGATGAGGCCATGTGAAGAGTGCCAGCAAATGAAGGGGATGGCATGAGAGTAACTTACAGCAGTTTGGCAGAGAGGAATAACACTGGCCCCAAATAAGAAAAATATTCCATGATTGATATTCCTGTCACAGACAGGAGGTCAAATATATTTGCTTGTATAGTATTCACAAGAGTAGTCTATGTTATGTTTTCCACCTAAGCACAGTAGAATATTTATGGGTTTGAAACGCATATGGGTTTTAAAACCAAGACATATATTTGTTTTATGTATGGAGTGCTAACATAACATAGATAACTGTGTACTCTAATTGTTGTTTTTCACCACTAGATAGTGAACTTCTCAAGGACAGAGGCCAGATTTTGCATGAATGTATCATTTAGTAACCTGACACAGAATGTCAAAATACATATTTGCATTAATGGAGAGAAATCAAACCTTTACTACCTCTGCATTCTATAAAATGAATCAGATTGATGGTGTCCCCTTGTTATCTTATCACAGAAAAATAGAAATCCCATGAAGTGTTGCTAGATGTTTAGAATTATTGGTTTTAAGCTTGTACCTCTCTCTAGAATATAAGCTCCTCTAAATCAAAAGCTTATGTTTTATTGACTATTACAGAGCTGATGCTTATAACACTGGGTTAGCAACATGTTTTTATTGTGAAGTATACAGAATTGAACAAAATAGACCCCTCACTATTACCCTGAAATAAGTGAAGTCATACAAAAACTGCCATTCACTCATGGTAAAAGATGCAATGGATAATACAGTCATATGCCCTATTTGAATGCCTCCTTCATCTCAGTTTCTGAGGATGATATTCATTTACTTTTAAAATTACAAGATACAGTCTGGAACACCAATGTAAACATAGTGATTATTGTTTACTGCTGCTTCATTTTTAAATGTGCCACATTTCTGGAAGATTCAACTGGTAGACTAAAGAAACGATCACTATCAAGTCAACTATTCCTTGATAAGTACAATATGCAATGGAGAACATGCTGTAAAATGATAACATTATGAAGTTTCTTATTAGTGGATGAAGATTATGAAGATATTTTTTTCTTCATGTATGTGTGTGTATACACGTGTGAAATCTATTACCTTTGTCTTTACCCATAATTGTCTATAGGGAAACAATAGAGATGTTATTGTGTGAAATTTACAGACAATTAAGTGTTGTTTTATATTTCTGGCAATGACATAGTGACTAACTTGGAAACTACTCTTTAACACTATTTCTCAAGATATTGTATAGAAATAAACAAAATTACATGGAAGCACTTAAAAATTAATACTCCTAAGCCCTAATTCAATTTACTCCACCTAGACCAGAAGCCTCATTCACTTTAGGAATTATTTCAAATACTTTTATACATTCCAAAGGTTGGTAATTGCTACTCTATTACATAAAATGCAAATAAAATTTGATTTTCAAATAAAACCAGTATATATTTTGTATTAGCTTCATTGTTTTGGAAGACCTACAGAAAGAAACAGATGACTAATAAGAAGGAACTAAAATAATAACATTTGCTATAATTTCAATACTAGGCTAGACTATTCCATTTTTTTAAACTTTAATTGATGGATGATTGCATTACAGAATTTTGTTGTTTTCTGTCAAACCTCAACACTAAACATATGTAACTAAACATATGTAACTAAACATATGTAACTAAACATATGTAACTAAACATATGTATGTTTATGTCCTCTCTTGAAATTCCCTTCCATTTCCTTCCCAATCCCACCCCTCTAGTTTGATACAGAGCCCCTATTTGAGTTCCCTGAGACATACAGAAAATTCCATTGGCTATCAATTTTACATACGATAATGCAAAGTTTCCAAGTTACCCTCTCCATATATCTCACCCTGTCCTCTCCTCTACCCATGTCCATTAATCTGTTTTCTGTCTGTTGCTCCATTGCTGTCCTGCAAATAAATTTTTCTTTACTATTTTCTAGATTTCTTATATATGCTTTAGTATGCAATATTTATCTTTCTCTTTCTGACTTACTTAACTCTGTATAATAGGCTCTAGGTTCATGCATCTCATTAGAATTCACTCAAATGTGTTTCTTTTTATGACTGAGTAATATTCCATTGTGTATATGTACCACAACTTTTTTATTCATTCATCTGTCAATGAACATCTAGGTTGATTCCATGTTCTAGCTATTGTAAATAGTGTGGCAATAAACATTGGGTATATGTGTCTTTTTCAGTTTTCATTTCCTCAGGGTATATGCCCAAGAATGAGATTGCTGGGTCATAGATGGTGATTGGAGCCATAAAATTAAAAGATGTTTACTCCTTGGAAGGAAAGTTATGATCAACCTAGACAGTATATTAAAAATCAGAGACATTACTTTGCCAACAAAGGTCCATCTAGTCAAGGCTGTGGTTTTTCCAGTAGTCATGTATGGATGTGAGAGTTGGACTGTAAAGAAAGCTGAGCACAGAAGAATTGATGCTTTTGAACTGTGGTGTTGGAGAAGACTCTTGAGAGTCCCTTGGACTGCAAGGAGATCCAACCAGTCTATCCTAAAGGAAACAAGTCCTGAATATTCATTGAAAGGACTGATGTTGAAGCTGAAACTTCAATACTTTTGCCACCCAATGCCAAGAGCTGACTCATTTGAAAAGACCCCGATGCTAGGAAAGATTGAGGGCAGGAGGAGAAGGGGATGACAGAGGATGAGATGGTTGGATGGCATCACTGATTCAATGGACATGGGATTGGGTGGACTCCAGGAATTAGTGTTGGACAGGAGGCCTGGCATGCTGTGTGTGGTTCATGGGGTCGCAAAGAGTCGGATGCAGTAGAGTGACTGAACTGAACTGATGGTGGTTTTATTCCTAGTTTTTTAAGGAATCTCCATATGGTCTTCTATAGTGGCTGTATCAATTTACATTCCCACCAAGAGTGCAAGACATTAACTCTTCTTCACACCCTCTCCTGTGTTTATTTGTAGACTTTTTGATGATGGCCATTCTGACTGGTATGAGGTGATATCTTATTGTAGTTTTGATTTGCATTTCTTTAATAATGAGTGATATTGAGCATCTTTTCATGTGTTTTATAGGCATCTGTATGTCTTTTTTGGAGAAATGTATCATTTAGGTCTTTTCCCTGCCTTTTGATTTTTTTTTTTTTTTTTTTTTTGTATTGAGTTGTATGAGCTGTTTGTATATTTTGGAAATTAATCCTTTATTAGTGGTTTCATTTTTTATTTTCTCATATTCTGAAGGTTGTCTTTTCACCTTCTTTATAGTTTCCTTTTCTGTGCAAAGGTTTTATTTTAATTAGGTTCTACTAGTTTACTTTTATTTCTTTTTCCATTACTCCAGGAGGTGTTTCCTAGAGGATCTTACTTCGATTTATCTCATTGAATATTCTGCCTATGTTTTCCTCTAAGAGTTTTATAGTTTCTGGTCTTACATTTAGGTCTTTCATCCATTTTGACTTTACCTTTGTGTATGGTGTGAGGAAGTGTTCTAATTTTATTTTTTTGCCTGTAGCTGTCTAGTTTTCCCAGCACCATTTATGAAGAGGCTGCCTTTGCCCCTTTGTATATTCTTGCCTCCTTTGTAATAAGGTACCCATAAGTGCATGAGTTTATTTATGGGCTTTTTATTTTGTTCCATTGATCTATATTTCTGTTTTTGTGCCACTAATATACTGTCTTGATTACTTCGCTTTGTAGTATAATCTGAAGACAGGATGATTGATTCCTCCAACTCCATTCTTTCTCAAGACTGCTCTGGGGTCTTTTGTGCTTCCATATGAATTGTGGATTTTTTGTTGTTGTTGTTGTTCTAGTTCTGTGAAAAACACCATTGCTAATTTGATAGAGATCACACTGAATCTGTAGGTTGCTTTTGGTAGTATAGTCATTTTCATAATATTGATTCTTCCTACCCAAGAATATGGAATATCTCTTCATCTGTTTATGTCATCTTTGATTTCTTTAATCAGTGGCTTATAATTTTTTGTATACAGTTATTTTGTCTCCTTAGGTAGGTTTTTCATAGACATTTTGTTGCTGTTGTTGTTGCAGTGATGAATGGGATTGATTTCTTAATTTCTCTTTCTGATTTTTCATTGTTAGTATACAGGATGGCAAGTGATTTCTGTGTATTGATTTTGTATCCTGTGACATTGATAAATTCACTGATCAGCTCTAGTAATTTTCTGGTTGTATCTTTAAGGTTTTCTATGTATAGTATCATGTCATCTGCAAACAGTGAGGGCTTTACTTCTTCGCTTTCAATCTGGATTCATTTTATTTATTTTTCTTTTCTGATTGCTACAGTTAAGACTTCCAAAATTGTGTTGAAAAATAGTAGTGAGACTGGACACCCTTATCTTGTTCCTGATCTTAGAGGGGATGCATTCAGTTTTTCACTATTGAGAACAATGTTTGCTGTGTGCTTATCATATATGGCTTTTACTATGTTGAGGTCACTTCCTCTATGTCCATTTTTTGAAGAGTTTTAATCATAAATGGGTGATGGAACTTGTTAAAGGATTTCTGCATCTACTGAGATTATCATATGGTTTTTATCTTTCAGTTTGCTAATATGGCGTATCACATTGATTGATTTGCATATATTGAAGAATCCTTGTATTCCTGGAATCAACCCAACTTGATCCTGGTTGTATGAGCTCTTTAATATGTTGTTGGATTCTGTTTGCTAGAATTCTGCTGAGGATTTTTGCATCTATATTCATCAGGGTTAATGGCATGTAGTTTTCTTTTTTAGTGTTGTCTTTGCCTGGTTTTGATATCAGGGTGATTTTGGTCTTGTAGAATGAGTTTGGAAGTATTCCTTCCTCTGCAATTTTTGAAAGAGTTTTAGAATAGGCATTAGCTCTTCTCTAAATGTTTGATAGAATTCACCTGTGAAGGCATTCCTGGGCTTTTTTTTTTTTTGCAGAATTTTGATCATTTTTAATTTCAGTGCTTGTCATTGGGTTGTTCATAATTTCTATTTCTTCCTGGTTCAGTCTTGGAAGGTTGAACTTTTCTAACAATCTCTATTTCTTCCAGGTAATCCATTTTATTGTCATATAGTTGTTCATAATAGTCTCTTATAATCCCTATTATTTCTGCATTGTCTGTTATAAGCTCTCCTTTTTCATTTCTGATTTTGTTGATTTGATTCTTCTCTCTTTTTTTGTTTTTTATTGGTAAGTCTGGCTAAAGGTCTGTCATTTTTTATTATCTTCTCAAATTGCCAGCACTTAGTTTTATCAATTCTTACTATTGTTTATTCCTATTTATTTCTGCTCATATCTTTATGATTTCTTTCCTCCAGCTTTTATTTAAAAAAAAAATTCTTCTTTTTTCAAGTTGTCTTAGGTGCAAAGATATGTTGTCTATTTGATGTTTTTTCTGTTTCTTGAGGTATGATTGTATTCCTCTGAACTTCCCTCTTAGAACTGCTTTTGCTGCATCCCATAGGTTTTAGGTTGTCCTGTTTTCATTGTCATTTGTTTCCAGTATTATATATATATATATATATATATATATATAT
>NW_011492547.1:125414-143481 GCF_000754665.1 Bison bison bison
ATATATATCCTTTCTTATTTCTTCAGCAACCTGTTCACTATTTAGAAATGTATTGTTTAATCTCCATGTGTGTGTGTGTGTGTGTGTGTGTTTCTTTCTTGTAATTGATATCTAGTCTCATAGCATTGTGGTCAGAGAAGATGCTTGATATGGTTTCAATTTTCTTTAATTTACTGAAGTTTGATCTGTGACCCAAGATGTGATATATCCTGGAGAGTGTTCCATGTGCACTTGAGAAGAAGGCATATTCTTCTACATTTGGATGGAATGTTCTGAAGATATCAATGAGATCCATCTCATCTAATGCATCATTTAAGACTTGTGTTTCCTTATCAATTTTCTGTTTTGTTGATCTGTCCGTTGTTCTGAGTGGAGTGTTAAAGTCTCCTACTATTTTTGTGTTACTGTCAATTACTCCTTTTATGTCTATCAGTGTTTGTCTTATATATTGAGGTGCACCTATGCTGGGTGCATACACATTTACAATTGTTATATTTTCCCCTTGAATTGATCCGTTGATCATTGTGTAGGTTACTTAATTATCTCTTGTAATATTGTTTATTTTCAGGTCAGTTTTGTCTGATACAAAGATTGCTACTCCAGCTTTCTTTTGTTTTCCATTTGCATGGAATATGTTTTTCCATCCTCTCACTTTCAGTCTATATGCGTCTTTAGATCTGAAGTGGGTGTCTGGTAGACAGCGTATATATGGACCTTGTTTTTGTATCTATTCAGTCAATCTATGTCTTTTGATTGGAGCATTTAATCCATTTACATTTAAAGTAAGTATTGATATATATGTTCCTATTGCCATTTTCTTAATTTTGGGGATTTGCTTTATAGATCTTTTCCTTCTCTTGTATTTCCTTATTACATAAGTCCCTTTAACATTTGTTGTAAAGCTTGTTTGATGGTACTGAGTTCTCTTAACTTTTGCTTGCCTGAAAAGCTTTTGCTTTTTCCATCAATTTTGAATAAGATCCTTGCCAGGTAGAGTAATCTTGGTTGCAGATTTTTCCCTTTAAGTACTTTAAATGTATCCTGCCATTTCCTTCTGGGTTGCAGAGATTCTGTTGAAAGATCATCTGTTAAACATATGGGATTTCCCTTGTATGTTACTTGTGACTTTTCCTTTGTTACTTTAAATATTCTTTCTTTTCATTTAATCTTTGTTAGTTTGGTTAACATGTGTCTTGGTGTGTTTCTCCTTGAGTTTATCCTATATGGAGCTCTTTTCCGCTCTTGAACTTGACTATTTTTCGATGTTGAGGAATTGTTCATCTATAACCTCTTCAAAAATTTTCTCATACTCTTTCTCTTACTCTTCTTCTTCTGAGACTCCTATAATTTGAATGTTGGCATGTTTAATTTGTCCCATAAGTCTCTGAGACTATCCTCAGTCCTTTTCATTCTTTTAACTTTATTCTGCTCCTCAGCAGTTATTTCTACCATTTTATATTCCAACTCATTGTTTCATTCTTTTACTTCAGATATTCTGTTATTGATTCCTTCTAGAGTATTTTTAATTTCATTAATTGTGTTGTTCATCTCTGTATGTTCATTCTTTAATTCTTTTAGGTTTTTGTCAACTAATTCTTACATTTTCTCCATTCTATTTTTAAGTTTTGATCATCTTTTCTAATCTTATTTTGAATTCTTTTTCAGGCAGTTTGCCTATTTCCTCTTCAATTATTTGGACTCCTGTGTTTCTAGCTTGTTCCTTTTTTTGTGTGCAGTATTTATCTGCCTTTTCATTATTTTTTTTTTTAACTTATTGTGTTTGAAGTCTCCTTTTCCCATGCTTCAAGGTTGAATTCTTTCTTCCTTTTGTTTTCTACCCTAAGGTTGGTGAAGTGTTTTGTGTAAGCTTCATATACTATGAGATTTGTGCTGAGGTTTTTTTGTTTGTTTGTTTGCTTGTTTGCTTGTTTTTTTTTTTTTTTTTTCCCTCTGATGGGCAGGGCTGAGTGAGGTGGCAATCCTGTCTGTTGATGATTGGATCTGTATATTTGTTTTGTTTGTTGTTTGGATGAGACATCCTGCATAGAGTGCTACTGGTGGTTGGGTGATGCTGGGTCTTGTATTCAAGTGGTTTCCTTTGTGGGAGTTCTCACTGTTTGATACTCTGTAGGGTTAGGAGTTCCCTGGTATTCTATGGTCTTGGAGTCAGTGCTCCCACTTCAAAGGCTCAGAGTTTGATCTCTGGCTAGGAACAGAGATTCCATAGGTAGTTTGTTGTGTTATTAAATGAGATTAAAACAAATACCCAACAGTAAGAAACAAAAGTTGAAACCCATACAAATGGCAGCTACAAAATCAGAAAAATAATAAAATAATGGAATATACACATATACATATGCACCCATAAGCAAAATCAAAACAGTCCAACAAAAATAAAGTACTTTGATTGACCTGGCCAACAAAGGAAACCAAAAATTATATCCATCAGTTAACAATAAAACTAACTAAAGCACAAACTGGAAAACAAATCTGAAGCAAGTTGTCAATTTGGGCATAAAGCAATGGACTCAAAGTAACAAATATGGTGGGAAAAAAGAGAAGAAAAGAAAGAACAGATATGCAAAGTTAAATAGAGGTAAAGAAGATTTATATATATTAAAGATTAACTGCAAGGGGAAAAGGAGAGTAGGAAAAGCAAATAAAGGAATATATGTAGAAAAATAGTAATAGGTTTAAAAAATTTGAAAATTAAAATTATAAAAGGAAACACACACACACACAGAAGAAGAATAAAAAAGAAAAAAATAAAAAAGAAGAAGAAAGAAACTTCCACAGAACTGCTGAAGGCCAATATAGAGGCAGAGGTTATAATAGCAGTAAAAAGCATGATTAAAAAAAAAAAAAAACAAAACTCAAAAGCTTAATTAGATTTCATAGTGCTAATAAAATCAACTACTACAGCAAAGGGTGGGGGGGGGGAATAGAAGAAGAAGAAGAAAAAAAAAATCCAAAAGAAAATACAGAACATGTCAAAATAAAATAATAATAAATGTTTTTCTTGTGTCTCTGCTGTCAGTGTCGCTTCTCTTGCTGGGAGTCACAGTCCACCTCCCCTCCCTAGGATGAGCTCCAACACAGCACTGGTCTCTGCACCTGCTGTGGGGGCAGATCAGACTAATCTGGTCCTAATCCTGTGTGTTCTTGTCTCCAGTCTCCACAGCTATCAAAACTAGTGCATTTTCTTTTGTGGGAGCTCTCAATGCTTTTATATTTTCCAAAGACACAGAGTCTACCTAGTTGATGGTGTTGATTTAATCTGAAGCTTGTACAGTTGATGAGAAGTTTTGGGTCTTCTTCCTTTGTCACACTGTCCCTAGTTTCAATTATGGTTTTATTTCCAACTCTTCTGGGTTTTGCTCCTGGTGCTGCCCTGGAGGACTTGGGTTTGTCCCAGTGATGCCAGGTGTGGAGGTGATACAGTTGCTTGGATCATAGGGACTCTGACAGCACCAGGTACCCAGGGAAATTGGCAGCTAGATCAGCAGGAAATATAGTGCTCTAGAAGGTTATGACAACCAGTATTGGCCAATACACTCCAGTATTCTTGCCTGGAGAACCCCCCTGACAGATAAGCCTGGCAGGCCACAGTCCACAGGGCTGCAAAGAGTTGGATATGACTGAAGCGACCTCATATGCATAGACACAAGAATTTTTTTTTTTTTTGCCTGTGGCACCTCTAACCCAGTGAGAGTTGGGTGTGAAGGTGGAACAGCTGCTTGGGTCGTGGAGACCCTGGCACCGCCAAATGTGCAGGTACACGGACTGCCTCAGCCACAGGAGTTATGGCCTATCAGAGTCTCTTTTCAAGCTTCTAGTAGCTGGTGATAAAAAGGCCTCTTTGGCTAGTCTTTCTTGATAGTTCTGCTTGTTCAGGCACTTAGAGCGCTCCCTTGTCTGGGGTCTTTCTCTGTTGTTCAGCACATCAGGCCCTTAAAGGGGCACCCTGGGTGGAGTCCCACTCTATTGTTTCTCACGTCATGTGCTTGATGGCCCAGCCTCTGTTGTTCAGCTGCCCAATGTGGACATGTGGGAAAGGAGAGTCTATGGTGATGGCTCCACCTCCTATGCATGACTCAGCAATATCACCTTGCTTCCATGGCTGCCTGGCTTTCCTCCACAGGCATTTCCCACCCCAATCTCCTCCCTCATGTCCCCTTGGCCCATCTTTCTGCACTCAACAGCAACCCTCATCCCGGGATGCTTCCACCCGCTGTGCCTTCTAGGGGACTTACATCCCTGTCTGGGGTATGTATGTCTGTGGCAAGGACTGCCTGATTCTCATTCCATTTCAGCTACCACGGATTAGCTTCTTCACTCTCAGCCTTAAAATTTTTCTCCTCTGACCCAAACAACTGCCCCAACGTGGGGATCAGATCCCTGCTTCAGTTTCCCCACCTGTCAAGGGCAGGTCCAGTCCTAATAACACTCCAGTTTTTCCCCATAGTTCCTATGTCCTACTGAGTTTTGTGTGGTTCTATATATTATTTTCTGGTGGACAGGTACTCCTGTCTGCTCTCAGCTTCTCCATTTTTATTAAAATATACATTTTTATTAAAATAATTAAAAAAAATCTGTACCAATATGTTATTATCCACAGATGAGAAAACTGACACTAGGAATATTTCTGTATTTTTGGCTCCTTTGTCATAGATTAATTGATCATAAAAGGGTTTATTTCTGGACTCTATTCGATTCCATTGATCTATGTGCCTCTTTTCATGATAATTCCATACTGTTTTGATTACTGGGACTTTTTTTCTGTCTCTCCTTCAATTATGAATGTGATAATTTTGCCAGGTAGAGAATTCTGGGTTGTAATCTTTTTTTTTCCTTTAAGTATTTTAGACATATCATGCCACTCCCTTCTAGCCTGCAAAGTGTCTCCTGAAAAAACAAACAAACAAAAAACAATCTGAGAGTCTGATGGGGATTCTGTCGTATGTGACTAGCTATTTTACTCCTTTTTGCTTTTAAAATTATATATCTTTAACATTTGTCATTTGAATTATTATTGTTATATATATATATATTGATGTAGATATCTTGATGTTCATCTTGTTTGGGACTTTCTGTGCTTCCTGGACGTAGATATCTGTTTCCTTCTCTAAGTTAGGGATGTTTTGACCCACTACTTTGTAAAATAATTGTTCTGCCCCTTTATCTCTTTTCTATACAGGACCATACATGTGAATGTTAGTACACTTGACATTGTCCCAGAAGTCCTTTAAACTTGCTCATTTTTATTTATTCGTTCTTTTTTTTTTTTTTTACTATTCTTATTGGTGATGTCCACTAGTTTGTCTTCCAGATTGTTCACATATTCTGTATCATCCAATTTGGTATAATTTCCCACTAGCATATTTTTCATTTCAGTTATTGTATCTTTCAGCTTTGGTTGGTTCTTTCTCATATATTCTAAGGAATGGTGAGTTAAAGTTTTCTCTGAGTTCCTCTATTCTTGTCCCAAGGTCATTAGCATGCCAATGATCATTGCTTCGGACCCTATCAGGTAAATTACTTATCTCTCTTTCACTAGAGTTTATTGCTGGGTTTTCATCTGGTTCTTTCATTTGGAACAGTTTCCTCATTTTCTTTGACTTTTTGTTTTTTTCTACGAATTAAGCTAAGCAGTTACCTGCCTTGC
Source organism: Bison bison bison (assembly GCF_000754665.1). Lineage (NCBI taxonomy): Eukaryota > Metazoa > Chordata > Mammalia > Artiodactyla > Bovidae > Bison > Bison bison. Next base: position 131,080 of record NW_011492547.1, read on the forward strand.
TCTTGAAAGCCAAGATACTCATATGTAAGAGTGTTCCCTGTGTAGACTGCCATATGCCAGGTAGCTTTCGCAGGTCTGCTAGGGCTGGATCAGACATGGGCCAAGATGGGGAGCAGACTGGTGGTGCACTGGGCTGGAATCACTGTCAGGATAACTGAAGCTGGAGTGGGCGGTTTTCCCAGAGTGCACCAGATGAGGCTGGGGTCACATTAATGGGATAGCTAGAGTAAGCCTGGGTCATGCTGACTTAGACTTGGCATATTGGCTAGCTAGACCACCAGGCCCTTGTCAAGCTGTTGCCTCTGTTCTGGGACTTGTAATGAGTGAGTTTATCTATGAATCCTTTAAAACCACAGTCTTGATTTCCTATAGCCCTCAGCTATTCTGGATGTATACTCCATTGATTGTCAAAGTCAGCTTTGATGAGGGGTATCTGATTTGGGGCTCAAACTCACCACTTCTTAGAGAAGACTTCCACCTTTGTGATATCCAATTCATCTGTAGGTCACTGTGCTGGAGTTGTGTGTCTTGACTTGATAGCTTGTCTGCTGCTTCTATCTAACTCAAGGTAGCTTTATGTTTATATATTATTTGAAGAGCTATTCTGCTAGTCTTCATGTCATTCTAAGGAAGAGTTGCTCTATATGTAGTTGTAGTTTTGGTGTGTTCATTAGAGATGAACTCTGTATCTTCTTACTCTGCCATCTTGATCCCACCCCTGTGCTCATAGGATTTCAACTCAGATTTTCTATTTCATTCAGATTTATATCTTTTGTACTTCCCAGGTGACTCAGTGGTAAAAAAACAGCCAGCCAATGCAGGAGACACAGAAGATGTGGGTTGGATTTCTGGGTTGGGAAGATCCCATGGAGGAGGAAATGGCAACATATGCCCGTAGTCTTGCCTGGAAAATCCCACAGATGGAAATGCCTGGTGGTCTGCAGTCCATCATATTGAGCATGCATGTTATAACGTTTCATGACATCTTTAAGACCACAATATAAAAGTCAAGATAAATGCATGAGAAACAACAGCACATTTCATGGGAATTCTAAAGAAGCAAAGATCAATGAGGCATGGAGAGATGAGACTCAAAATGGGCCTTGAAAATGGATAGGGATTTCAGAGAGTTGTTAATAGAAAAGCATATTAATACTAAAAAAAAAAAAAAAAAAAAAAAGATTGATGGGGTGAATGTATGCATGAGTGGATAAAAAATTAAACATAACCTCGGACATAATCGGGGACTAAATTCATACTAATTATATCAATTAAATATGGACTCAGAAACAGATTAAAAGAGTTATGCATTATTGGGCTTCCTACATGGTGCGAGTAGTAAAGAACATGCTTGCCAAAGCAGGAGACGTAAGACTTGCAGGTTGGATCCTAGGGTCAGGAAGATCCCTTCAAGGAGGGCATGGAAACCCACTCCAGTATTCTTGCCTGGATAATCCCATGGACTGAGGAGCCTGGTATAAGGATTGCAGTCCACAGAGTTTTGAAGAGTGAGACACAACTGAATCCACTTAGCCTCAGTTCAATCACTCAGTCGTGTCCGACTGAAACCCCAAGGACTGGGGCATGCCAACTTCCTTGTCCATCACCAATTCCCAGAGCTTGCTCAAACTCATGTCCATCAAGTCGGTGATGCCGTCTAACCATCTCATCCTCTGTCATCTCCTTCCCCTCCTGCGTTCAATATTTCCCAGAATCAGGGTCTTTTCTAAGGAGTCAATATTTTGCATCAGGTGGCCAAAATATTGGAGCTTCAGCATCAGCATCAGCCCTTCTAATGAATATCCAGGGCTGGTTTCCTTTAGGATTGAGTGGTTGAATCTCCTTCCATTCCAAGGGGCTGTCAAGACTCTTCTCCAACACCACAGTTCAAAAGCATCAATGCTACAGTGCTCAGCCTTCTATAAAGTCCAACACTGACATTCATGCATGACTACCAGAAAAATGCTAGCTTTAACCAGACAGACATTTGCTGGCAATGTAATGTCTGCTTTTTGAAATGCTGTCTAGCTTTGTCACAGCTTTTCTTCCAACGGGCAAGCTTCTTTTAATTTCATGGCTGGAGTCACAATATGCAGTGATTTTGGAGCCCAAGAAAATAAAGTCTCTCACTTGTTCCATTGTTTCTCCAACTATTTGCCATGAAGTGATGGGATTTCATGATCTTAGGTTTTATAATGCTGAGTTTTAAGCCAGATTTTTCACTCTCCTCTTTCACTTTCATCAAAAGGCTCTTTAGTTCCTCTTCAGTTTCTGCCATAAGTGTGGTGTCGTCTGCATATTTGAGGTTATTGATATTTCTTCCAGAAATCTTGATTCTGGCTTGTGCTTTATCCAGCCTGGCATTTAACATGATGTATCTGCACAGAAGTTAAATAAACAGAGTGACAATATACAGCCTTGACATACTCCTTTCTCAATTTGGAACCAGTCTGTTGTTCCATGTCTGCTCCTAACTGTTGTTTCTTGACCTGCATACAGATTTCTCAGGAGGCAGGTAGGGTGGTATGGTATTCCCATATCTTTAAGAATTTTCCACAGTTTCTTGTGATTCACACACTCAAAGACTTTGGCACAGTCAATAAAGCAGAAATAGATACTTTATTTGGAATTATTTTTCTTTTTCCATGCTCCAATGAATGTTGGCAATTTGATCTTTGGTTCCTCTGCCTTTTCTAAATCCAACTTGAACATCTGGAAGTTCTCACTTCATGTACTGTTGAAGCCTAGTTTGAAGAATTTTGAGCATTATTTTGCTATCATGTGAGATGAGTGCAATTGTGTGGTAATTGGAATATTCTTTGGCATTGCCTTTTTTGGGGATTGAAATGAAAACTGATTTTTTTCCAGTCCTGTGACCACTGTTATTTTGCAAAATTGCTGGCATATTGAGTGCAGTACTTCAACAGCATTATCTTTTAATATTTGAAATAACTCAGCTGGAATTTCATCACCCTCACTATCCTTTTTCTTAGTGATGTTTCCTAAGCCCCACTTGACTTCACATTCCAGGATGTCTGACTCTAGGTAAGTAATCACACCATTGTGGTGTGGAATTAGAGCTAAGATGATGGAGTAGAAAGACATGCACTTATTTTCTTTTGTGAGAATTCCAAAATTAAGACTCATTGCTGAACGACCATCGACAGAAGAATGTTTGATCCACTAAAAAAAGATACCCCCACATCCAAAGGCAAAGGGGAAGCCCCAAGAAGTTGTAGGATGAGTAAAATAGTGTTTAGAATCAAACCCCACACCACTAGAGATGCTTGGAGGACTCAAACAAAACCCTGTGCACAATAGGACCCAGAGAACCTACAGAGACTGAGTTAGACCTGCCCTTGAGTGCTTGGATATTGCCTTCAGGGGCAAGGGTCAACAGTGGCTGCCAGAAGGGACAGTTGCCGCAGACTTGGGAAGCAGGGAGTGGGGCATAACTCCTCTTGGAGGAGGTCGGCACTAGCCCCACCTTAGAGTCACTGAGCAGATGATCCACATACCCCAGAAAAAATATATCAAAGAAATTCTCACACTGATATGAAAGCTCTAGAATGCACAACAGGTTTCCCAATCTAGGGTGCTAACAAAGGCGCTGAGAATGGCCAGGGTATTTGACTTTGGAGGCCGTGGGATTTGATTACAGAACTTCCAAAGGACTGGGAAGCAGACCCTTGTGTGCACCAGTAGCCAGGAGAAAGGAGCAGTGATCCCACAAGTCTGACTGAGCCAGACTTGCCTGTGAGTGTCCATAAGTCTCTGGCCTAGGTGTGGGTTGACATTGCTCTGAGGTCAGAGGCACTGAATACAACAGCACCGGCATAAGTTATTTTGAAGGATGTAGCCATCACTGCCATTACATCTATCATAGTTTGGCCACAATTCAACCCATAAACAGAAAATTGGATTAAAGAATTACTGAGCATGACCCCTCCCATCAGAACAAGACCAAGATTCAGCTACAGCCAGTCCCCCCTATCAGGAAGCTTCCACATGCTTCTTATCTTTACCCATAAGAGGGAGGACAGAATAAAAACCACAATTACAGAAGACTAACCAAACTGATCACATGGATCACAGCCTTGTCTAACTCAATGAAACTATGAGTCATGCCATGGAGTGTTCTGAAAAAATGTGGCCCACTGGATAAGGGAATGGCAAACCAATTCAGTGTTCTTGCCTTTAGAACCCCATGAATAGTATGAAAAGGCAAAAAGATGTGACAATGAAAGATGAACTCCCCAGGTTGGTAGATACTCAATATGCTAATGGAGAAGAATGGAGAAGTAACTCCAGAAAGATTGAAGAGATAGAGCCAGAGTGAAAACAACACCCAGTGGTGGATGTGGCTGGTGATTCAAGTAAAGTCTGATGCTGTAAAGAACTAAAATATTTCATAGGAACCTGGAATGATAGGTCCATGAATCAAGGTAAATAGGAAGTGGTCAAACAGGTGATAGCAAGAGGGAACATTGACATTTTAGGAATCAGTGAAATAAAATGGACTGGAATCAGTTCATTTCAGTTCAGTTGCTCAGTCGTGCTCGACTCTTTGCGACCCCATGAATCCCAGCATGCCAGGCCTCCCTGTCCATCACCAACTCCCGGAGTTGACTCAGATTCACGTCCATCGAGTCAGTGATGCCATCCAGTCATCTCATACTCTGTCGTCCCCTTCTCCTCCTGCCCCCAATCCCTCCCAGCATCAGAGTCTTTTCCAATGAGTCAACTTTTCGCATGAGGTGGCCAAAGTACTGGAGTTTCAGCTTTAGCATCATTCCTTCCAAAGAAATCCCAGGGCTGATCTCCTTCAGAATGGACTGGTTGGATCTCCTTGCAGCCCAAGGGACTCTCAAGAGTCTTCTCCAACACCACAGTTCAAAAGCATCAATTCTTCAGTGCTCAGAAGATTGGAATAGGCAAATTTAATTCAGATGACTATTGCATCTACTACTATGGACAAGAATCCATTAGAAGAAAGGGCGTAGAAGAAAAGGCCCTCAGAGTTAACAAAAAAGTCTGAAATAAAGTATTTGGATGCAATCTCAAAAATGACAGAATGCTCTCTGTTCATTCCCAAGGTGAAACTTTCAATATCATAATAATCCAAGTCTATGCTCCAGCCACTAATGCTGAAGAAGCTGAAGTTGAATGATTCTATGATGATATACAAAACCTTCTAGAACTAACATCCAAAAAAATGTCTTTTTCATTATAGGGGACTGGAATGCAAAAGTAGGAAGTCAGGGGATACCTGGAGTAACAGGCAAGTTTGGCCTTGGAGTACAGAATGAAGCAGGGCAAAGGCTAACAGAGTTTTGCCAAGAGAATGTACTGCTCATAGCAAACACCCTCTTCCAGCATTATAGGACATGACTCTTCACGTAGAAATTACCAGATGGCCAATATTGAAATCAGATTGATTCTGTTTTGGTTTTTTTGTTTTGTTTTGTTTTTGTTTTTGTTTTTGCAGCTGAAGATAGAGACTCTCTTGAAGAAAATAGGGAAAACCACTAGACCATTAAGGTATGACCTAAATCAAATCCCTTAAAATTATACAGTAGGCGTGACAAATAGATTCAAGGGATTAGATCTGATACAGTTCCTGAATAACTATGGATGGAAGTTCTTGACATTGTACAGGAGGTGGTATCAGAACTATCCCCAAGAAAAATAAATGCAAAAAGGCAGCATTGCAAATAGTTTAGAAAAGTAGAGAAGTGAAAGGCAAAGAAGGAAAGGAAAGATATAGCCATCTAAATGAAGAATTCCAAAGAATAGCAAGGAGAGATAAGAAAGTCTTCCACAGTAATCAATGCAAAGAAATAGAGGAAGAAAATAGAATGGGAAAATATAGATATATCTTCAAGAAAATTAGAGATATCAAGGGACCATTTAATGCAAAGATGAACACAATAAAGTACTGAAACAGTATGAACCTAAAAGACGCTGATGATAATAAGAGGTGACAAGAATACATAGAGGAACTACACAAAAAGTTCTTAATGACTTAGCATGCACACATGCATTTTATTGCAAATTTGAAAACAGTCCTTTTTATGACAAATTTATGAGATCCATAATATGAATCCATGAGAATTGAAACTATTTCTTACTTAAGAGTATATCTTCAATGACAAAAATATGTTTTGGACCATAGAACACAAATCCAAATGAAATACAAATAGAAGTAAGTGAAGTAAATGGAATGAATGATAGCAGAACAATAGGAATGAGAGCAACCTTCTTAAATCAAATCAGAAAAGTTACTAGCTTAAACCAAGATGTTTGGGAGAGTGGTAGTAACATATATTTCTAACGTATCTATGATTATAAAGTATTTTAATGTCCTTAATCATTTGACCCTCAAAAAAGTATTATGAGTTATTAATTACTGCTCTATTTTTAAGTTGAGAAAGCTTTTTACTTAAGTCCGTATATCTTGTAAAAATTAGAACTTGGACTCCATCATATTTTGTTTGCTTCTGATTAGTCTTTTTTCTTTTTCCACTTATAGTATGGATACTCTATATCTGCACAGAGAATAGACTCAAGTTATGGAATAAATTGAGTCAATTTATAAATAAGAAATTTGTTGATTTGCTGAGTAACCAGACTCTTACAGATATACTAGATGAATTTCTGTGATGTCAGAAAAAAAATTGATGTCCAATAATATACTCTATTATCATTTTTTTAACCCCAAATATTGTTGCTGCTCAGTCACTCACTTGTGTCAGACTCTATGCGACCCCATGATTTGTTGCAGTACAGCAGGCATCCCTGTCCTTCACCATTTCCCAGAGCTTGCTCAAACTTATGTCCATTGAATCAATGATGCCATTCAATCATCTTGTTCTCTTCTTCTCCTACCTTCAATCTTTCCAAACATCAGGGTATTTTCTAATGAGTTGGCTCGTCGCATAATGAGGCCAGAGTATTGGAGGTTCAGCTTCAGCATTGTCCTTCAAATGAATATTTAGGACTCATTTCCTCTAGGGTTGACAGGTTTGATCTCCTTGCAGTCCAAGGGACTCTCAAGAATCTTCTCCAACACCACAGTTCAAAAGCATCAATTACTTGGCAGTCAGTCTTCTTTATGGTTCAGCTCTCACATCCACACATGACTACTGGAAAAACAATAGCTTTGAATATATGGACCGTTGTCAGAAAAGTAATGTCTCTGCTATTGAATAATTATCTAGGATTGTCATAGCTTTTCTTCTAAGGAGCAAACTTCTTTTAATTTCATGGCTGCAGTATTGTCTGTAGTGATTTTGGAGCTTAAGAGAATAAAGTCTGTCACGGTTTCCATTGTTTCCCCATCTATTTGCTATGAAATAATGGGACCGGATGCCATGATCTTAGTTTTCTGAGTGTTGAGTATAAGCCAGTTTTTTCACTCTCCTCCTTCACCTTCATCAAGAGGCTCTTTAGTTCTTCTTCACTTTCTGCCATAAGGGTAGTGTCATCTGTGTATCTGAGGTTATTAATATTTCTCTTGGTAATCTGGATTCTGGATTTTGCTTCATCCAGTCTGGCACTTCACACGATGTACTCTGCATATAAGTTAAATAAATAAGGTTAAATATATAGCCTTGACATACTCCTTTCTCAATTTGGAATCAGTCCATTGTTTCATGTCAGGTCCTAACTGTTGCTTCTTGACCTGCATACAAGTTTCTCAGGAAGCAGGGAAGGTTATTTGGTATGTCCATTCTTTAAGAATTTTCTGCAGTTTGTTGTGATCCACACAGTCAAGGGCTTTGACGTAGTCAGTGAAGCAGAACTAGATATTTCTCTGGAATTCTGTTGCTTTTTCTATGATACAACGAATACTGGTAATTTGATCTCTGGTTCCTCTGCCTTTTCTAAATCCAACTTGAACATCTGGAAGTTTTCAGTTCATGTACTGTTGAAGCTTAGCTTGGAAAATTTTGAGCATTCCTTTACTAGCATGTGACATGAATGCAATTGTGCAGTAGTTTGAACATTCTTTGGTATTGCCTTTCTTTGGGATTGGAGTGAAAACTGACCTTTTCCAGTCTTGCGGCCGCTGCTGAGTTTTCTAAATTTGCTGGCACATTGAGTGTAGGACTTTAAATATAGTTTCTACTAAATTTTGTCTTTGTGATAGAACTGAGGACTATTACCATGAATTTTATGAAAAACAGTAAGCTTGTGTTTAAGTAGTGGAAAATAGCCAGCTTCCTTTCCCTTTCTTCATATTTTAAAACTAGCCCTTTAACCTTACTCTCCAAAGCCTCCCCCTTTCCTTGTGCTGCAGTCAGTGTTCTTAACTCAAAGGATTTTAACTGACAACCTTGATTATGACCTTTTGTCATCTGCATTCATATTGGATGTATATACTCTTGTTGGGGTTTGTGTAATTGGTACAACTATTTAAGACAAATTGCTATTGAGACTTTTTTAATGGCTGTTTCAGGAAATGTAATAGAGTTCTTACTATCACAGCAGTGTTGCATCTAATTCAATCAAGTCTTCAGTCATTCTAGAGTGAACAATGAGTAGTTAGTATGTACTAAAGTGATCCATTGAGGTCTGACAAGATATATAGTCAGAAAGAGATGATTACTACTTCAGAAATTTTATGAAAAATTAGGATAGTTTTTTTTTTTTTAATGGATAACAAAGAGGAAGAAAAAAGACACCAAATGGGAGGAAATACTATGAATAAAAATATGGAACTAACAAATGTGGTGTATTTGGAAAGAAAGAAGTATTTTTAAAAAATATCCAATTGCCAGCAAGCCTGATGTGTGGCCATATTGAAAGCACAGAACTATGCATTTGATATCTTGTATTAAACTGTGAGAGTTACTGACATGAGTATCCATATCCATAACTCACAGTATTATAATCATCCCTTATAATGCTTTGTAAGGGAGATCACTGTAAATGAATCACTAAAGACATAATCCTTTCAAGAGGAAATCACTTTTTAATATTTGATGTTCAAAAAAAAAAAAAGATTTCTCAAATTGAGGATTCTAAAATAATGTTTTGTCTTAAAAACTCCTGTTTGACTGAATTTACACATACTTCCCAGGCTAAGAGAGAGTTTAAAGGAATTTTATATTTATAGAAAACTTTTACTGCAGAGTGTTTCACATATGAGTGTATGATTTATGTAGAGGCCGTCCTCTTCTGAAAGCCAGTAGACTACCAATAAGATGGAACTGTTATACCCACAAATTAGGAAGCTGCACTCTCATAAGCAAGCAGCACAAAATGCAAAAATAAGGTTTTCCTATCATACTTTTTCTAATATTAGCTTACAAAATTAAATATTTTTATTATAATAAATGTGGATTATACCATGGTGAGCTACATGGGACTCTATTAAACAGGAAGAATGATCAATCAATTAGTCAGATCTCTTTGTGACAGGAATCAGTTTATCCAGCCCTCTTGCACTACATTTAAAAAAAGAGAAAATTCAATCAAAGAGCTGAAAATGAAGTAATTCAGAATCAGGGTGGGCACAAACACTGAAGATACATAAGAAATAGGAGACCAAGGCTTTGGAAAGTTCCCAGAACAACAAAAGATCTGAAAGAAGATCAAAATGATTAAAATGAATAAATAAATAAACCTTAGGTGAAATAACAATTTTTAACTCAATGATCCTAACAACTATTATGGGAGCAAATTCTATTACATTCATAGAGAATCAAACACCTTTTGACTTCTATAACCCAATATTCAATACATGGGTTTCACCTTACAGTGAGTTGACTGATTGGAAAAATTTTGATTAGATATTATAAAGGGAAATTGTTCCTAGAAAGGAGAATTATGAAATAAATATTCTGGGGGGAAATAATGTCTCTTGAATCCCACTGTGACCTGGATGAGAATTTGTTAATGTCTAAAATACACAGAAGTGTCTGCAATGTAAATAAAATTGAGCCATGAGACAATATCCCATTAATACCATTAAAGTTAGGGAGAATTAAAGTTTGGAAGTTAGAAAATAAAACCTTAAGGATTGTTGGCAGATGTAGAGAGTAGACAGGGTTTGGAATAATGTAAAGAATTTGAAAAGTATGATGTAAATGAGGAATTTCAGCAATAAAGGTGGTAAATATCAAATTATTTTATTGGATAGCATCTGTTAGATATCATGCTAGATTGGGAAGTAGGTTAAAAATGTACAGATGATTCTCAGAGGAGAATATTTCAAGAGGAGAAAAGGAAACATCAATTATTCATACAACTAATTTGAAATGCAGTCCTTGAGTAGAAGATGATATCTGCAAAGTGAATAACTAACGTAGAGTTAGAGAGTGAACCATGAACTTCCAGATGTTCAAGCTAGATTTAGGAAAGGCATAGAAACCAGAGGCAGAGGAATCAAATTGTCAACATCCATTGAATCATTTAAAAAGTTAGAGTTCCAGAAAAAAATATCTCCTTCTGCTTTATCAACTATACCAAAGTCTTTCGCTGTGTGGATCACAAACGAACTGTGAAAAATTCTTAAAGACATGGGAATACCAGACGTCCTGACCTACCTCCTGAGAAATATCTATGCAGGTCAAGAAGCAACAGTAAGAACTGGGCATGGAACAGCAGACTGGTTCCAAATCGAGAAAGGACTATGTCAAGGCTGTATATTGTCACCCTGCTTATTCAACTTACGTGCAGAGTACATCATGAGAAATACTGGACTGGATGAAGCACAAGTGGGAACCAAGATTGCCCGGAGAAATATCAATAACCACAAATATGCAAATAACACCACACTTATGGCAGAAAGCGAAGAAGAACTAAAGAGACTTTTGATGAAAGTAAAAGAGAAGAGTGAAAAAGTTGGCTTAAAGCTCAGGATTCAGAAAGCTAAGATCATGGCATCTGGTCCCATCATTTCATGGCAAATAGATGGGCAAACAATGGAAACAGTGACAGACTTTTTTTTTTTTTGACTCTAAAATCACTGCAGATGGTGACTGCAGCCATGACATTAAAGGACGCTTGCTCCTTGGAAGAAAAGTTATGACCAACCTAGACAGCTTATTAAAAATCAGAGACATTACTTTGCCAACAAAGATCCATCTAGTCAAAGCTATCATTTCTCCAGTAGTGATGTATGGATGTGAGAGCTGGAAAGCTGAGTGCTGAAAAATGTATGCTTTTGAACTGTGGTGTTGGAGACTTTTGAAAGTCTCTTGGACTGCAAGGAGATCCAACAAGTTCATCCTAAAGGAAATCAGTCCTGAATATTCACTGGAAGGGCCGATGCTGAAGCTGAAACTCTGATACTTTGGCCACCTGATGTGAAGAACTGACTCGTTGAAAATGACACTGGTGCTGGGAAAGACTGAAGGTGGGAGGAGAAGGGGACAACAGAAGTTGAGATGGTTAAATGACATCACCGACTCAATGGACATGAGTTTGAGCAAGCTCTGAGAGTTGATGATGGACAGGGAAGCCTGGTATGCTGCAGTCCATTGGGTCACAAAAAGTTGGACATGACTGAGTTACTGGACTGAACTGAACTGAACTGAAGATTCAGTTCAAACTGAAAATTTGGTCTAACAGAAAGAGCATTTTAAGAGGCAGAGTCAGGAGGAGCTAAGATGATGGAGGAGTAGGATGGGGAGAACACTTTCTCCCCCACAAATTCATCAAAAGAACATTTAAATGCCAAGTAAATTCCACAAAACAACTTCTGAATGCCGGCAGAGGACATCAGGCACCCAGAAAAGCAACCCAAGTCTTCGAAAGGAGGTAGGAAAAAATATAAAAGACAAAAAAAGGGACAAAAGAGGGAGGGACGGAGTTCCATCCCAAGAAGGGAGTCTTAAAAAGAGAGAAGTTTCCAAACACCAGGAAACCTTCTCACTGCCGAATCTGTGCCGAGCCTTGGAAGCACAGAGGGCAACATAACAAGGAGGAAAAATAAATAATTAAAACCCGCACATTGCGAGCCCTACGGTAACTCCCCCAGTGGAGAAGTAGCACAGGCTCCTGCATCCGCCATTAGCAAGCAGGGGCTGGGCAGGGAGGTGCGGCGCAGGCTGCATCGCAAGAATCTGGCCTGAATACCCCAAGCGCTATCTGAGCGAAATAATTTGGGCTAGCAAACCAGACTGTGGGATATCTACCACGCAAAAAGCCAGCCCTAACCTATGACACCGCCAGGCCAGCCCACGGAACAAAGGACTGAACAGAGATAGCCGGCGGCAGACCATCCCCCTCCGGTGATAGGCAGCCAGAGCCAGAAGGGGACAATCGCAGCCCCAGAGAGACATTATCTATAAAACTGTAAGCAGGCTTCTTTGCTAACTAAAACTTCTTGGGGGTCTGGACGGTCAACATCTGCCTGAGAAGGTGTGCCGGTGCACAACTAGATAACCGAGT
>NW_011492547.1:143833-144076 GCF_000754665.1 Bison bison bison
TTTAAGTCCTCTATTATTCCTTTAATTTCCACTTTTATAACCGATTACTTTGAAAAAAAAAAAAAAAGAAGACCCTATTTTTTTTAAAGCAAACTTCATAAATATATATATTTTGTGTAATTTTTTGATCTTTTTTTCCTTCTTTTCTTTAACATTGTATTTTTGAAATTCCAAACTCTACTTTAGATTTTTAATTTTAGCTTTTTAGTATTTGTTATCAATTTTGTACCTATAGTTTTTTTT
>NW_011492547.1:144415-146447 GCF_000754665.1 Bison bison bison
TTAAATAACATTGTATATCTGAAATTCCAAACTCTACTCTAGATTTTTAATTTATGCTTTTTGGTATTTGTTATCAATTTGTACCTGTATTTTTTTTTTTATATATAATTTATGTGACTTTGTTTGTTCTTGTTTGCTTTTTTTTCCTCTTTCTTTCTTTTTCCTCTTCTTTTTTTAACATTGTATTTTTGAAATTCCAAACTCTACTCTAGATTTTTAACTTTTGCTTTTTGGTATTAGTTATCAATTTTGTACCTATACTTTCTTTATAATTTTGGCGACCTTGTTTGTTCATTTTTTCTCTCTTTCTTTTCCTTCTTCTTTTCTTTAACATCATATTTTTAAAATTCCAAACTCTACTCTAGATTTTTAATTTTTGCTTTTATGTATTTGTTACCAATTTTGTACCTTTAAGAACCCAATCTTCAGTACCCATTTTTCACTAGGGAGCGAGATTACTGGCTTAACTGCTCTCTCTCCCTTTGGACTCTCCTTTATCTCCACTAGGTTGCCTGTGTCTCCTCCCTAACCCCTCTCTACTCTACCCAACTCTGTGAATTTCTGTGTGTTCCAGACGGTGGAGAACACTTAGGGAACTGATTACTGGCTGGATCTGTCTCCCTCCTTTTCATTCCCCCCATTTATCCTCCTGGCCACCTCTGCCACCTTCCTCCTTCTTCTCTTCTCTGTATAACTCTATGAACAACTCTGAGCGGTCCAGTTGTGGAGTGCACATAAGGAAGAGATTACTGAATAGCCCACTCTTTCCTCTATTGATTCCACCTCATCTCATTCGGGTCACCTCTAACTCCCTCCTCACTCTTCTCTTCTCCATATAATGCTGTAAACCTCTCTGGGTGAAACAAGTTTAAGGGCAAGACATACCAAGCAAATTCCCCAGCAGCAAGGAACACAGCCCCGAGCTCCAAGACACAGGCAGCCCAAAGTCACCCCAAAACCATAGACATACCATAACTCATTACTGGACATTTCATTGCACTCCAGAGAGAAGAAATACAGCTCCACCCACCAGAACACCGAAACAAGCTTCCGTAACCAAGAAACCTTGACAAGCCACCTGTACAAACCCACACAGAGCGAGGAAATGCCACAATAAAGAGAACTCCACAAACTGCCAGAATACAGAAAGGACACCCCAAACTCAGCAATTTAAACAAGATGAAGAGACAGAGGAATACCCAGCAGATAAAGGAACAGGATAAATGCCCACCAAACCAAACAAAAGAGGAAGAGATAGGGAATCTACCTGATAAGTAATTCCGAATAATGATAGTGAAATTGATCCAAAATCTTGAAATCAAAATGAAATCACAGATAAATAGCTTGGAGACAAAGATTGAGAAGATGCAAGAAAGGTTTAACAAGGACCTAGAAGAAATAAAAGAGAGTCAATATAAAATGAATAATGCAATAAATGAAATTAAAAACACTCTGGAGGCAACAAATAGTAGAATAACAGAGGCAGAAGATAGGATTAGTGAATGAGAAGATAGAATGGTATCAGAGAGGATATCATTATCCTCTAAATAAATGAATCAGAGAGAATAAAAGAAAAATGATTTAAAAGAAATGAGGACAATCTCAGAGACCTCCAGGACAATATTAAACGCTACAACATTTGAATCATAGGGGTCCCAGAAGAAGAAGACAAAAAGAAAGACCATGAGAAAATACTCGAAGAGATAGTAGTTGAAAACTTCCCTAAAATGGGGAAGGAAATAATCACCCAAGCCCAAGAAAGCCAGAGAGTCCCAAACAGGATAAACCCAAGGCAAAACACCCCAAGACACATATTAATTAAATTAACAAAGATCAAACACAAAGAACAAATAGAAAAAGCAGCCAGGGAAAAACAACAAATAACACACAAGGGAATTCCCATAAGGATAACAGCTGATCTGTCAATAGAAACTCTTCAAGCCAGGAGGGAATGGCAAGACATACTTAAAGTGATGAAAGAAAATAACTTACAGCCCAGATTATTGTACCCAGCAAGGATCTCATTCTGTCC
>NW_011492547.1:149860-151200 GCF_000754665.1 Bison bison bison
AACTCCTACAGCTCAACTCCAGAAAAATAAATGACCCAATCAAAAAAATGGGCCAAAGAACTAAACAGACATTTCTCCAAAGAAGACATACAGATGGCTAACAAACACATGAAAAGATGCTCAACATCACTCATTATCAGAGAAATGTAAATCAAAACCACTATGAGGTACCATTTCACGCCAGTCAGAATGGCTTCAATCCATAAGTCTACAAGCAATAAATGCTGGAGAGGGTGTGGAGAAAAGGGAACTCTCTTAAACTGTTGGTGGGAATGCAAACTAGTACAGCCACTATGGAGAACAGTGTGGAGATTCCTTAAAAAACTGGAAATAGAACTGCCTTATGATCCAGCGATCCCACTGATGGGCATACACACTGAGGAAACCAGAAGGGAAAGAGACACAATGTTCATTGCAGCACTGTTTATAATAGCCAGGACATGGAAGCAACTTAGATGCCCATCAGCAGATGAATGGATAAGAAAGCTGTAGTACATATACACAATGGAGTATTACTCAGCCATTAAAAAGAATACATTTGAATCAGTTCTAATGAGGTGGATGAAACTGGAACCTATTATACAGTGTGAAGTAAGCCAGGAAGAAAAACACCAATACAGTATACTAACGCATATATATGGAATTTAGCAAGATGGTAACAATAACCCTGTGTATGAGACAGCAAAAGAGACACTGATGTATAGATCAGTCTTATGGACTCTGTGGGAGAGGGAGAGGATGGGGAGATTTGGGAGAATGGCATTGAAACATGTATAATATCATGTATGAAACGAGTCGCCAGTCCAGGTTCGATGCACGATACTGGATGCTTGGGGCTGGTGCACTGGGACGACCCAGAGGCAGGGTATGGGGACGGAGGAGGGAGGAGGGTTCAGGATGGGGAACACAGGTATACCTGTGGCTGATTCATTTTGATATTTGGCAAAACTAATACAATATTGTAAAGTTTAAAAATAAAATAAAATTAAAAAAAAAATAAAGTGCATCAGGAACAGCAGACACTGTAAATGCATAATTTACCAACTTCTCTCTGAAAAGTTTCCCTTGAATTTTTAATATATAATATATAAACATGCCACCTAAGTAACTAAAATTACTTTGTGTAATTCGGAATTGCAACTTACTAGTGTATTAGATTCTGAAAGAGATAGGAATACCAGACCACCTGATCTGCCTCTTGAGAAATTTGTATTCAGGTCAGGAAGCAACAGTTAGAACTGGACATGGAACAACAGACTGGTTCCAAATAGGAAAAGGAGTACGTCAAGGCTGTATATTGTCACCCTGTTTATTTAACTTATATGCAGAGTACATCCTGT
>NW_011492547.1:154196-156569 GCF_000754665.1 Bison bison bison
GCTGGACCATCAAAAAAGCAAGAAAGTTCCAGAAAAAGCATCCACTTCTGCTTTATTGACTATGCCAAAGCCTTTGACTGTATGGATCACAATAAACTGTGGAAAATTCTTAAAGAGATTGGGATACCAGACCACCTGACCTGTCTCTTGAGAAACCTGTATGCAGGTCAGGAAGCAACAGTTAGACCTGAACATGGAACAACAGACTGGTTCCAAACAGGAAAAACAGTATGTCAAGTCTGTATATTATCACCCTGCTTATTCAACTTATATGCAGAGTACATCATGAGAAACGCTGGGCTGGAAGAAGCACAAGCTAGAATCAAGATTGCCAGGAAAAATATCAATAATCTCAGATATGCAGATGACACCACCCTTATGGCAGAAAGTGAAGAGGGCCTAAAAAGCCTCTTGACGAAAGTGAAAGAAGAGAGTGAAAAAGTTGGCTTAAAGCTCAACATTCAGAAAACGAAGATCATGGCATCTGGTCCCATCACTTCATGGGAAATAGATGGGGAAAGAGTGTCAGACTTAATTTTTTAGGGCTCCAAAATCACTGCAGATGGTGATTGCAGCCATGAAATTAAAAGACACTTACTCGTTGGAAGGAAAGTTGTGACCAACCTAGACAATATATTAAAAAGCAGAGACATTACTTTATCCATAAAGGTCTGTCTAGTCAAGGCTATGGTTTTTCCAGTAGTCATCTATGTATGTGAGAATTGGGCTATAAGGAAAGCTGAGCACTGAGAATTGATGCTTTTGAACCGTGATGTTGGAGAAGCCTCTTAAAAGTCCCTTGGACTGCAAAGAGATCCAACTAATCCATCCTAAAGGAGATCATTCCTGGGTGTTCTTTGGAAGGACTGATGTTGAAGCTGATGCTCCAATATTTTGGCCACCTGATGCGAAGGGCTGACTCATTTGAAAAGACCCTGATGTTGGGAAAGATTGAAGGCAGGAGGAAAAGGTGACCACAGAGGATGAGATTGTTAGATGGCATCACTGACTCAATGGACATGAGTTTTGGTAATCTCCTTGAGTTGATGATGGACAGGGAGGCCTGGCATGCTGTAATTCATGGAGTCATAAAGAGTCAGACACGACTACTCTGAACTGAACTGAACTGATGCCATGTAGCTTTTCCACATACAATGATTGACTTAAGCAATCTGATCATTATATTTCCACCACATGTAAATCTACCTTTTATTTTCTTAAGGCAGCTATTTAGGTTGGTGCAAATGTTACTGTTGTTTTGCACCATGAATTTTAATTCATTATAACTAGACTCAGCCCAATCTTTAATAATCAAAATAGCAACCATTATAATAAACACATTTCTACCAATCAAAAAATAAGTTGATTTATTTCTGTAACATAAAAATGCGTGCTTAGCGATTCAGTGAAATCTTGGGAAGCATTTTCTGCATCCTGTTGGTTGCGGAAGCATTTTCCCTGCAAAAAGTTTTCAAGATGCCTGAAGAACTGGTAGTCAGTTGGTGAGAGATCAGGTGGTAAATATGGTGGATGAGGCAAAACTCCATAGCCCAATTCACTCAATTTTTGAAGCATTGGTTATGTGATGTGCAGTCGGGCATTGTCATGGAGAATTGAACCTTTTCTATTGACCAATACTGGCTCCAGGCATTGCAGTTTCTGGTGCACTTCAACTTTTTGCTGAGCATACTTGTCAGATGTAACGGTTTCACTGGTATTCAGAAAGCTGTAGTTGATCAGATGGGCGACAGTCTGCCAGACAGTGATCATGAACATTTTTGATGAACGTTTGTCTTTGGGAAGTGCTTTGGATCTTCTCGGAGCAACCACTGAGATGTTCATTGCTGGTTGTCATATAAAATCCACTTTTCATAACATATTGAAATGTGATTCAAAATGGTTTGTTGTTGCACAGAATAAGAAAAGATGACACTTCAAAACGACAATTTTTTTTTTAATTTTCAATTAGCTCATGAAGTACCCACTTACTGAGCTTTCTCATCTTTCTAATTTATTTCATGACAAACGACCTTAGAATGGTCAACATTGAGTTCTTCAGTAACTTCTTGTGCAGTCGTAGAGGATCAGCTATGATGATGGCTGCCAGTTGGTTAGCAAATTCTCATGGTTGGCCATTACACCCACATCTTCAAGGCTCATGGCTTCTTTGCAAAATTTCTTGAACCACCACTGCACTGTATGCTTGTTAGCAGTTCCTGGGAAAAATGTGTTGTTGATGTTGTGAGTTGTCTCCACTGCTTCATGACCCATTTTGAACTCAAATAAGAACATTACTCAAACATGCTTTTTTGTCTAACTTCATTTCCTTAATCTAAAATAAACAGAAAATAATGTAATTAACAACAACAACAA
>NW_011492547.1:159273-160811 GCF_000754665.1 Bison bison bison
ATTTTCTCATTTTTTTTTTCTTATTATCATACCACTCACTGTGGTAGTTGTATGTGGGGAAATATGATATTGAAAACTGTCCATCAGTCATCAGCTAAACATTTAGAAAGAGACCTTCATATTTCCTAGTGACAGACTACATAATTTATCATTTATCTGTGTACCCTTGAGTAATGCATAATTCCCCACAATGGGCAATCAGTAACTCAACTGGCCTTGATACCTTTCTAGGGTATTATGAGAAATTCTTTATTACATTTTAAAGGGTACCCTAATGCTGTGTTTTTATTTGAGGCATTAAAAAGTGGTAAAATTGTTTACATTATTCCTTTGATCTGGCAGTACATTAAAACAAAAATGGGGGGGGGGGGCACATGTATACCTGTGGTCAATTCATGTTAATTTCTGACAAAAACCTTCACAAAATTATAATTATCCTCTAATTAAAATAAATAAATTAGTTAAAAATTAAAATAAAAACAAGAAATTACCTTGGCCACTTCTCCACAAAGATCCATCTAGACACTCACAAAGACTTGGTTTTTACCCAATGCCTCTGTCAGTCTTCAACAAATTAAATACTGAGCTTGAATTCTTGGTGTTTAGTCCCTCATTGCCCTCCTCGTAACTAAAAGGTCTGCAATCACTCCCTGACCACACACATCCTGATTGCCGTCTTCTTCTTCTTGCATTACCTTGCTTTTCTTGCAACAAATTCTCTGTGAATGAAAATGAAAAGCAAAAGCAAAAATTAAATTAAAGAAAATAGGACAGGGAAAGCATTATTTACTTTGTTGACTTTTTACTAAAATCACAGATCAATCCAGTGAGGCATACAAAGTTTGAAAATATCACTACAAATACTGAATAAATGTTGTCTCATTATTTTGTCTCTCACATTTGGAGGCATTTGGTATGAAGAATGACATGTAAAAATAAATTTAATTCAATTCCTCATTCTAGTGATGTTGCTGATTGCCTTAGTAAGAAAATAGATGTTTTACCATGATAAAAATGTTTTCCATAGTGGCCTATGATCATTTTATTTTCCTGCAGGGGGGTGGGGGGGAAGAGTCTTTGTATATGTTGACAAATCCTTTACATTTTCTAAGCTATCTTTTGAAACATTTTAAGTGCATTACATTAGATTAGCTAGGAGGCATGGTATGGTAAGTCTATAAACTACTTTATGTGGTCTGGGTGTATGTAATAAGTTGATTCAGTCATGTATAACTCTGTGACCATATGTACTATAGCCCACCAGGCTCATCTGTTCATGGGACTCTCCAGGCAAGAATAATGGAATTAGTTGCCATACCCTCCTAATGGGATCTTCCTCACACAGGGATCCAACCCATATCTCTTAAGTCTCCTGAATTGGCAGGTGGGTTATTTACCACTACTACCACCTGGGAAGCTGTTTTATGGTCCAGTTTGTCTGATTTTCATGTCAAGCTTAAGACGACGTGATTTCACGTCCTTCTCTTGAAATCTCCTTGTTTGGGTTGCAAAATACACAAAAACGTTAGTCTTAGGAA
>NW_011492547.1:160911-161359 GCF_000754665.1 Bison bison bison
TTCACTTTTCACTTTCATGCATTGGAGAAGGAAATGGCAGTCCACTCCAGTATTCTTGCCTGGAGAATCTCATGGATAGAGGAGCCTAGTGGGCTGCTGTCTAATGAGGTCACACAGAGTAGGTCACGACTGAAGCGACTTAGAAGTAGCAGCAGTGAGAAAACTATAGAAATGATTATAAATAACAAAATGGAGGTAGAGTACTTATCAAGAAAGTAATTTTATTTTTAAAATTTTTTATTAGTTTTTTAAAAATTTATTTCTTTTAATTGGAGGCTAATTACTTTACAATATTATAGTGGTCTTTGTCATACATTGACATGAATCAGCCATGGGTTTACATGTGTTCTCCATACTGAACCCCCCGCCCACTTCCCTCCACATCCCATCCCTCAGGGTCATCTCAGTGCACTAGCCCTGAGCACCCTAATTCACACATCGAACATGG
>NW_011492547.1:164174-165501 GCF_000754665.1 Bison bison bison
TGCTGGGAGGAATTGGGTGCAGGACGAGAACGGGACGACAGAGGATGAGATGGCTGGATGGCATCACCGACTCAATGGATAAGCGTTTGGGTGAATTCCAGGAGTTTGTGATGGACAGGGAGACCTGGAGTGCTGCAATTCATGAGGTCGCAAAGAGTCAGACATGACTGAGTGACTGAAATGAAGTGATACTGTGTTGATGACTGTAGGTTTGTAGTAGAGCCTGAAGTCAGACAGGTGGATTCCTCCTGTTCCATTCTTCTTTCTCAAGATTACTTTGGCTATTTGAGGTTTTTTATATTTCCATAAAAATTGTGAAATTATTTGTTTTAGTTCTGTGAAAAATACCATTAGTAGTTTGATAAGGATTGCATTGAATCTATTGATTGTTTTGGGTAGTATATTTATTTTCACTATATTGATTCATCCAATCCATGAACATGGTATATTTTTCCATCTGTTTGTGTCCTCTTTGATTTCTTTCATCAGTCTTTTATAGCTTTCTGTTTCTCTAGGTAGATATATTCCTAAGTATTTTATTCTTTTTTAGAGGAAGGAAAAAACACTGATTTTATTTCAATTCTGGCATTTACCATCTGTTGTTTCTTTTCTATTGGAGTTGAATTACTTTAAAATGTTGTGTTAGTTTCTACTGTACAACAAAATGAATCAGCTATATATATGGATATTTGTATATTCCCTATTAAGCCTTCCTCTCCTATCCCTCATCTCAATCCTCTAGGTCATCACCGAGCTCTGAACTGAGCTTCCTGTACTATTAAGCAGATTCCCATTAATTATTTTAAGCATCACAATGTATATAACTCAATACTGCTCTGTCAATTCATCTCACCTTCCCCTTCTCCCTCTATGCCCAGAAGTCCATCCTCTATATCTGGGTCTATATGCCCTGCAAATAGATTCAACAGTAGCATTTTTTCTAGATTCTGTATATCTTTATCATTATATGATATTTGTTTTTCTCTTTCTGACTTCCTGCACTCCGTATGACAGACTCCATGTCCATCCACATCATAACAAATGACCTAATTTCATTTCTTCTTATGACTGAGTAACATTCCAATATATATATGTACCACAACCCCTTTACCCATTCATCTGTTAATGGACATTTAGGTTGCTTCTATGTCCTGTCTATTGTTAATAGTACTGCAATGAACACTGGGTTACCTGTTTCTTTTTTAATAATGTCTCTAAATACTGTTTTGTTTTGTTTTTTTAATGACATGATTTGACTGTTTTATAGTCCATATGCATAAAAAATCTAAATAGATATCTAAAATCTAAGTAGATACCTCAGGCTTAC
>NW_011492548.1:0-476 GCF_000754665.1 Bison bison bison
TTTCACCACTTCTATTTAACACTGTACTCCAAGAATCCCTAGCTTACACCTTAAGATAATAAAAGATAGTAAGTTATTTGGCTAAACTCAAAGTAGTCTATAAACAAAGAATTTGACAAAGAGAATAGATATCAAATCAACACATAAAAATTAATTGTGTATTAATTCTATAATTCTTCATATATAAGAATTAATTCTTAATATATAAGAATTCTATAATTCTTCTATATAACAATAACAAGAAATTCAGGAAATGTAAGTTTTAAAGCCAATCTTAAAATCAACAAAATTATATAAAGAATATTAAAGATATATATAGGAATATATAGTAGGGGGATTCCCTGGTAGCCCAGCTGGTAAAGAATCCACCTGCAATGCAGGAGACCCAGGTTCGATCCCTGGGTTGGGAAGGTCCCTTAGAGAAGGGAATGGCTACCCGCTCTAGTATTCTGGCCTGGGAAATTCCATGGACTGTA
>NW_011492548.1:4629-5121 GCF_000754665.1 Bison bison bison
GAATACAAAAAGGACATTAGGTAAAAACTAAAGAAATCTGAATATTAACTCTGGTTAATAACAATGTATCTATCTTGGTTCAAGGATTGTTACCAAATGTATCATGCTAACACTTTAACCTGTGGTGAAATTGAGGCAAGCTATGTGGGAATTTTCTGCACCATCTTCCCAAGTTTTCTATAAATCTAAAACAGTTCTAAAAACTAAGGTTTATTTAGAAAATAGCATCTTTAAAAGGAGGTAGAAGGACTATTTAAGAGACACTAGAGGGACTTCCCTAGTGGCCAACTGGTTAAGGCTCTGTGCTTCCAATGCAGGGGGCACAGGTTCAGTCCCTGGTTGGAGAACTAAGAGCCCACAAGCTGGGCAGCACAGCTAAAAAAATAAATGAGACCAGAGAGACAAATTTAAAAATGTAATTTGTGAACCTCGGTGAGGGCAGCTATAAAAGTCATTCTGGGGATACATGGGTAAATCTGAATATAGTATTAG
>NW_011492548.1:5221-5670 GCF_000754665.1 Bison bison bison
GAATGTCATGATGTCATGAAGTGTGATGATGAAGTCTGTTAACTCACCACAAACAATTCAGGAGGGCTTTGAAAAAACCACACTTGGAAAGAACAAAAGCAAAAGTAACAAAATATTTAGAAATGGTGAATCTAACTGAAAAGTATCTTGGCACTCATCAAACTATTCTTTCATATTTTAAGTTCCTAAAATTTTAGGAAAAATAGCAATAGGATTTTAGAACTGAATAAAATGATACTCAAGTTCATGGACATCACAAGATGGTCAACACCGAAATCAGATTGATTATATTCTTTGCAGCCAAAGATGGAGCAGCTCTATACAGTCAGCAAAAACAAGACCAGGAGCTGACTGTGGCTCAGATCATGAACTCCTTATTGCCAAATTCAGACGTAAATTGAAGAAAGTAGGGAAAACCACTAGACCATTCAGGTATGACCTAAATCAAA
>NW_011492548.1:8466-8770 GCF_000754665.1 Bison bison bison
ATGGTTTTTCAAATCAATGTGGAAAAAGTAAATAAATAGGATTGGGACAACCAGATAGCTATTTGGAAGAGAAAAATGTTGAATCCTTAGTTCACTCTTTACACCTAAATTCCAACGAATCAAAGATTTAAAAGTTTAAAAAAAAAAACTTAAAAATACTGAAAAAATACATTAAATTTATTCTTAAATGTAAAGGCCTTTCTAAAGCAAGGCACAAATCCCAGAAGCCATAAAGACTGGTAAGTTTAACTACATAAATAAATAAAACTCAGGAAAATATTATTAAACATAAGACAATAGACCA
>NW_011492548.1:8884-10748 GCF_000754665.1 Bison bison bison
CATTTGTAACACAATATATAGTAGAATACCACACAGTCATTAAAAAGAATGAGGTATTTCTATATATACAGATACAGAAAGATCTTATAAGACACAGCAAAAAAAAGCAAGGTACAGAGTGTATACAGTCTTATTCCATTAATGTAAAAACTTTTTATGTATACACTTGCTGGCAAATTATTTTTTTCCTGAAAGAATATACAAGACACTTAAAGCTAGTTACCTCTGGAGAGAGGTTATTAGGAGCAGGAAGAAAGGGAGCAAGTTCTAATCTCATACCTTTCTGTACCATCTGATTTTTTTGCCATGTGCATATATTCTTTTTCTTTTTAAAAGAACACTTGATTAGTAGGTTATTTTGAGATATTCCTATGTAGATTTGAATACTAATAGTGCTATCTTTCAAACTACTGCAGACAAGTGCCATGCTTTTAGAATCAGAAATTCCTCTTGGATTAAACTTTAGATTTGCCCCTTGATGCTTCAATCATAATGATTTCCTATTAAGTATAAATTGCCATTTCTGTAATAGCAGTTTGGCTGTATAACAAATTTGTGCTGGAATGATTAGACACTGCTGCTTGAAGACCAATATTCTTGTACTCCAAAGGGTATTTGATAATTCATAAATACAAATATAAATGAGATTACACATTCTATTTCAACTCTAAAAGAGCATAAAATTGCAGTAAGACTTTACATGTATAATGAAAAGTAAAGTATCCATTGAATTTAGTAAAAGCATCACACTGGAAAAAATACAGTTGTTAAAATTAAATCTTACATTTTTCTGGGGACAGAGAAGCAGAAGAAAATGAGATTAAAAGTAAAACATATAAACAAACAAACAAAACAACAAAAAAAACCACTACCAAAAACAGGGTGAGACAATCATTTATTTATTGGACAGGGCAAGATCATTTAAAGAGAGGAAACATATCCAAAAGAATGTGTTTAGCTTGGTGTTACAGGCATTGATGCTCACAACAAACAACACTACTCAATACATCATGGAAACAGGCCACATACAACCGGGGGATGCTGTCATGCCACTCAAAAATAAGCCACAATGCTCAGGAAACAATCATTAGGGAGTTACAGAGCTTCACAGCCTCCAATTTGCCGACCTGCATTTTCTGCAGCTGGGCCACTAGGCCATAGCATTCGGCTGCTTCCCTGATTAAGTGAGCCTTCCTATATTCTAGAGAGCCTTCAACAATACACACTTCTGAATGTCACTGAAATCATAGTCAGCTGCAGGCTTAATTTGCTCACATCACTACATTTTTGGCTACCTTAGTACTGCCTCACAGCATTACAAAAAACTTCTGAACTTAATTCATTTAGCACTGTTATGATGCATCCAAATCACCCCAATCCTATGGTACATACTTTAAAAAGAGAGCATAAATTCACTGGAGGAAATTAAAAATTTGGGAAACTCACCTGACCAGAGGTATACAAGCTCCTAGCAAAATTAGACATGACTGAAGTCTGCTATGTCAATTACTTGCCATATTATTTGGCATCATTTTTAGCAAGACTGTCCTGAGCAGGCCAAGATTTCAATATCCATTCTAGAGACTAGACAAACAATTATATTAACACATCATGAATGCTTGGTTCTGAGAAAAAACCTATTCAGCATCCGACTGACTGAGAAACCTGTTAGGAATCTGACCTTGCCTCCTTACATCTACTGATTCTTACCAACCACCTCCTTTCAGAGAATTCACAGTTCTTAACATGAGAAGTTCTCACTCCACATAGAACTAAACAATATTTGGGAAGCCAGCCATGAAAGTTCAGATACTATGGGAATCCAATCATACTAAATGACCAGAAGAAACAAACCTGCACAGAC
>NW_011492548.1:10848-11685 GCF_000754665.1 Bison bison bison
AACATACTAGGAAAGGAAGACAGGCCTCAAAAGAGAAGAAAACAAGAGGATCTTGCAAATCAAGTCATACCTGAGGAAATGGTAGACAGGCATGATGGAAGGAGCTTGTTTCTCGTACACTACTTTGATTTATATGACTTTAACTCCTGACTTCACATTTTAAACTCATTTCTAAATTATTTTAGATTTCTAACTTTGTTCTCCTTAGAGAGCAGAGTCAGTGTTCCACAGATAGATTGGGTTAGCAAAACAAAACTAAACAATGATTAAAAGGTTAGCAAAACAAAACTAAACAACGATTAAAAACCCACTGACAAAATAATCTTGTACTTTGGGCTGTGTGTTACCAGGCAGAAGAGCTGAGGTTTACTACTAGCAGAAAAAAAGCCATCAACGATAAGGGCATCTTATGATTCTTGCCTAAAGCACATTTCCTTTTTAAATTCCCTTTACACCTATACAATTCAACAAAAGCAACGTTCTCTACCAAGAAATGTTAAGCTTCCAGCAGATCAGAGCTAGCCAAATTTCCCTAAAATTGCTATTTCTAAAAAAATTCTAGTCTGTACCCTCATCCTCACCTTCAGCAACATACAATGAAGACAGAAAACTCCAAGTCTGCTACAAATTGGAAGCTACGACCTTAATTTTTAAATTAAAAGATATTAGTTCCAAATATTTAGAACATATTTGGCCCAATTCTGTTGAGATCTACCTTTAATAAGGTTTCCTTTATTATTACTAATTCATTGCTGCTAAGTCGCTTCAGTCGTGTCCAACTCTGTGCGACCCCATAGACAGCAGCCCACCAGGCTCCTCTGTCCATGGGATTCTCCA